>NC_056730.1:1091702271-1091777271 GCF_019279795.1 Protopterus annectens | reverse complement strand
TATTTTGATCTTTGCATATTAAATGAACACATTTTTATTGTGGGACTATTTGTCACTGTATGGGTATCCATTGAGTGCAGGCATTTTTGGATTACTAGTTTTTACAGACCCTGCATTTTTTGCAGTTTTCTTTGGACAATATGTTAGAGCTTTTTTTCCCTGGGTCTCTGCCAAAAAGGGGTATTTGACCAAGCAAAATAAACTGTACATCTCACATGGACGACTTTTCATCATTAGCTGCTTCACATGGTACAAAATAGTGGTGCAACAGGTACTACGGTGTGCTAGAGAAACCTGGGCATTAAAACAGAATAGTTGAGGAAGCTAGTGGTGATGAAGATAAAGTGTTTAAGATGGGTGGTAGGATGCACACTGTGAATAGACTAAGAAATGAGTACTTAAGAGCAGAAGCCCAATTGCAGAGAATGTCAAAAAGAATACATTACGATGGTTTAGGGACATGCTGAAAAGCAGAAGACAATTTGTTGAAAAAGATACAAGACAGACAGGAAGAAGGCAAGAGGAAACAAGGGTATCCAGCAAAGAAGCAGATGGATTGTGAGAGAGAAGCCCTGCGAGAATCAGGCATGGCTGTCAAAGAAGGAAAGAGAGTGGCAGAGAACTGACAGAGATGGTGACAGTTGCTAACACCCTGACCCCCCATGAAGAAAATGGGGGTTGATTATGAGGAGGAGATACTGCACAAGGTTACAGCTATGCATTCAGGTAACATGGTAATAGAGCTATATCAAGAAACAGGGAGAAAGACATTCCTAACCTTCTTGCTGTGGAGTCGCAGGAGTTTGGCACCAGACAGCAAATTCAAACAGTTTTCTAACAGTAGCAAATATGGAAGGTCAACTCCCTGGCAGACAGCAGTCTTACTCAGAGTTACACAACTAAAAAAATATTCCTTCTGGACAGAACTCCAATTTCCTTGCCTATCTGACCATAACAGAAAATAGGGTACCAATTTATTCTGTTTGGACTTGGATGGAGTATTATGGAAACGATGCTCCAAATGTCAAAAGACAGTTTCTATGCCTCTCTCCATCTTCTGCAATGATGAGGTTTGTTTAATAAGCCAAACTCCATAAAGCGAGTCATTCGCATTAATGATCTGGTTTCAGGCACTGTACCCACTTAACTACTACACAGACTTCTATTACTGTATCTTTTAAAGACACTACCTCACCCATTTGGCAAGTCTCATCCATATTCTTCCACTCCCTGAAACAGATGGTATATCTTCAGTTCCAGAGACAGCCAAATCAGCCTGCCTTCTCAAAAAAGGCAGAGTAGTTTCCATTCTTATATCCACTCAGAAGGCAGAAACTATCAAATGCAAACATACATGGACAAATTCCTACACTTTTCTTCTCTGAAGAATACCAGGAGAATCTAACCTTCCACAGCATCCAGTCCTCGGAATTATCCTACGGTCTTTAGTTTTTATTTATGTCCCACCCATCATCGATTGAAGGGCATACTACAGTCATTGTAATAGCAGTTTTGAAAAAGTCTGTATTGAGGGTTAAAATGTGCTTAACTGCTTTGTTTTTTCGTTTATTTGGGTTTTCAAAAGGCAAGTTTGTTTTTATTCTGGTGAAGCTTTCAGGTCTTTCACTGGATTTGCTAACTTTTTGATTTCCTGATTACATATTACAGCTCTTCAGAATTCCATACAGAATTTCTTATACTGTCACTGGTCTCTCAAAAGTCTGCAAATCGTTTTGGTAAAAAAGCTCACATTAAACGATTGATGATCTTATTCATCCATGGGATTTATACTTTGTCTAAAAAAGCTGACTGCCTCCACCTGAACTAATTAGCTCACCACAGTTAAAATTTCAGATCTAGCAAATCATCATTTCAGGTCACTGGTCATTACCTCTGCAAGGAGTACTACAGAGCAACAGTCCCTTTTTGCCAATTCTCCTTATCTTATACTTCATGAAGGAAGAGTGGATCTTCACTGCAAAATCAAACAGGTGTATTTTTATTTTCTCACTTGATGAACTGATCTGTATACTTCAGTGAATGAATGAAAGCATACGTTTGTGTGCATTAATGTGTGAGCGCATGTACATATGCGTTCAAATGCAAGAGACTATTCAGATACGAGTCAATGGCTAACGATTCTCCATTCTTCTCCGCAAGCAGCCACCAAATGGAGAGTTAGTAATACACAAGAGCTGTGGCAGCTGCACTGGCATGGGGGCAGTGTGACACATTGGAAGAATACTCCCAGCGGTGACAATGGACTGTAGGGAGCTGTCCTATGTGAAGAGCATAACATTCTATTTTAAAATGTCACTTTCCTTGTGATACAAATGTCACTTAAAGAATACATTAAGTCACAAGAAGCTCTGTAGAGAAATGCAGTAACAATCTATAAGCCATACCATGTACCGGAAAATTACTCACAGGCAAAACAAATTTAAAAAGTAAATGAGCCGATAAGCTTCTTTTCAATGTCTTCATAAATGATCACTATACTACCATCAAGCATGCCAATATAGTTCAATATGCTGATCAGCTCAATATAATTTTGCTAAATTTCAACAATGTACACAAACATCCTTCTCCGCTATTGAGGCATGGCTGAACAATTCATAAATGCTACTATATCAAACTAATTATGTTCACCTCAAACTATTCTCAGAAAATCAAACTTTTTACATTTACCCTGCCAATAACAGAAAGCTAAATTCTGTAAAACTCCTAGATGTCATTTATGATAAACAAAATTTGGCCAGCACATTTCAAGCTGAAAAGAAAACTCATCAAAATACTAGCTTTACTATACATTTTATACATACATATATATATATATATATATATATATATATATATATATATATATATATATATATATATATATATATATATATATATATATATATATATATATATACACACACATATATATATATATATATATATATATATATATATATATATATATATATATATATATATATATATATATATATATATATAAAAAATTACATACATACGTTCGTAGGCAGGTACTAGGCTATTGGCTCTAGGGCCTATATAAGCCTAACCAAAAAGGTACCCTGGCTTTCGCCACCCAAGAAAATTATTTTCTTGTGACCCTGTCGAGCAGAGCACAGATGTGATCCCCGGGGTGAATTTCCTATTTTCCATCCAATCAAGATTTTTCTTGAAGAGTGCTAATGAGGAGCTTTGTTTGATATAGATAGGTAGTTTGTTCCAGAGTAGGGGGAAGTCTCTGGGACAGGAATCTATCCCTCCGGCATGTTCTGTTTATTGTGGTGACAAGGTTTAGGTCCCTAGAGCACGTAGCTAGGAGGGATTGGGATTTCTTTAAGTGGAGCATGTCCAACAGCTCTGGATTTGACATAGCTTTGTATGTTAGGCAGAGATCGCCTCTGAGTAGGCGATATGCGACGGAGTAAAGATGGAGTTTTTTTGAGATGGTCTGCGAAGGGCATCTGTTTGAGGCCAGTAACCCTCTTTGTGAGGTATTTCTGTGGCCTTTCCAGTTGTAGATGTCTTGTGATGTACATACCGAAAGGGCCGTTGTACTCTATACTGGGTCTAATGAGTGATGGGTAGAGTGGAACAATGACCTCTTTTTTCCTGGATGAGAAACCTTTTGTGATGAGGTGTGTCACGTAGAAGGATTTCCTGACTACTGTGGCGATGTGATTATCAAAAGAGAGACTACTGTCCACCTGTGTCCCAAGGTCTCTTATCACACTTTCGGTGTTAAGTAGACTACCGCCTATGTGGTAGCTCATGGGTACAGAGTTTTTACCAAAGGTGATGACACTGCACTTTTTGGCATTGAGCTTGAGGCCATGGCTTTGACACCAGGCATCTGTCTCAGTCAGGCCCTTTTGTAGGATGTCCACATAATTAGGAGTTTTGATTAGGACTCTTAGTTTGCAGTCATCTGTGACCTTCATTAGTCAAAAACCTTCTTTGTTAGCCTGTACTTCAGAAAAGTGGATACCAAACAGGACAGGACAGGACCCAGGACTGAACCCTGTGGTACTCCCATTTGTCACTGGTCTGAAGTTGGATTTAGAGTCTGCTACTTTCACAGTGTGGGTTCCGTCAGTGAGCCAGTTGGCAATCCATCTTGTGACATAGGGATTTATACCTAGTTTAGTGAGTTTATCTATAATTCCAGAGTGGGGGATGGTGTCAAAAGCCTTGGCAAGATCTAAATAGGCTGTGTGAACTACCTTGTCCTTGTCTACAGCTTTGGTGACTGCTTTAAAGAAGTCTATCAGGTTAAGGAGACATGATCTGCCTTTCACAACCCCGAACTGGGTGGGGTCCAGAGTTTGGAGATTACCAATGTCTTTGTTTATAAATTCTATGATGATACGTTCCATAGCCTTGCAGACCAGTCTCGTTAGGCTAATGGGGTGGTAGTTCCCGGGGTCCATGGTGGCTTCCCTTTGTGGAGTGACATAACTGTCACTGTGTGCCATTCAGTGGGCACAAAGCCTGAGGTGAGGCTATGATTGAACATGGTGCTTAGGTGGGGTGCCAGTTCATTCTGTAGTTCATGTAGAATACAGCCTGGGATATTGTCAGGTCCCATGGACGCTGTGTTCTTGGCTTTGGAGAGTTTGGTTTTTACCTGTGCAGCCGTGATTACAGGAACTTTGCATTCTTCCGGTATAGAGATGGGCCCTTTAGGGGGGCAAGAGGGGAGGGGGGCTAAAGTTAGCACTGAACCTGCCGGCCAGGATATTGGCAATATCAGTTGGTTCTGTATGTTTAGTGCCATTGTGCTGTAACTCAGAGCAGATCTGAGTGTTGCCATTGAGACTGACATAGCCATAGAATGCTTTGTGGTTGTCTTTTAGAATCAGTGGCAATTTTGTTTTCATAACTAGCTTTGGAGGATTTTATGAGGGATCTCAGCTTCTTACTGAGGCTGACCAGGGAGTTCCTCCAGTCATGGAATTTTACTCTTTTTTTGCAACAGTTTCTTTCTTCTGTTGTAGAGTTTGTTTATGGCAGGAGACCACCAGATTAGCTTCCTTTTGTTGGAGGATATCATCTTCATTCTGTTAAGGATAGCACGATCCATGCATTCATTTAAGTGCTTATAAAGTACATTTGTGTAGGATTCAGCAGTCTTACTTCTAGTGTCTGTCTGCATGAGTGTTGTGAAGTTTGCCACTTCTGTCTTAAGAAGCGTGAAGTTGACTTTGGAGAAATTGTTTTACAGTGGTTTCTCCTAACTGGGGGTGGGGGCGGGATGTGGATGTCTAGGGTGATTTGCTTGTGGTCGGATCTGACCAACGAAGAAGTGACCTGTGGTGTGAACACTGGTTGCCCATGTTGGTAATGACCAGGGCTAGGATATTGCTGCCCCTGGTGGGGGTGTGGATAAGTTGATCCAAGGCGTTGGAATGTATGAATTACACAGACAGACACACAGACGTGTCAAAGCCTGCTTAACAAAAAAAACAACCAGAAAACATGAAACTAATACCTACCTTCCTACCATCCCTCCTAAATGCATCCCCATTCTAGTCAATCTTCAAAATACATTCTTTTCCAAGCTTGAACAACATTACAATAAAAGCAGCCAAATTTGCCAACAATCATCCCCCCAGAAACATCACTGTATCACTTGGTGCTCAGCTGTCTTGCCACTTTTCCCAACTGGTTGCTATTCATAACCTTATTTATAAGCCACAGTGATGTGCTTTAAGCAACACTGTTCAACCCTACTCTCTTCAAAGAGCTTTACGTTTTGAGACAAATTGCTACTTATAACATGCAAATCCAACAACAATGCTGGTAACTACCTCCATGCTAATAAAGGTAGTAAGTGATGGAACCTTCCTCCCTACAGATTAGAAACAATACAAAATGTCGGTATTTCAAAGAACACCTAAAAATCACCCAACTGCTAACTGGCTGTGCACCTGTTCTCACCTGGTTGACCTCCATTTTAGCACTACATACAAACCTCTAGCAGCTCAGCCCTTCTCCTTCATTTGCTCTACATACACAAGCTCTGCCCTACTGCTCAAAAACACTATTATGTGATACTGTCTTAGCTCTATGTAGCCCTGTATAAAGCTTTCTTGTATCAGTATTAACCAAGATCTGTTGATGACTTACTAAATACTTATGTACTTAATCCTCCCCAATACCTTTATTTGGATTTCCATCAAGAAATATTAAAAGCTTCAACATGTGAGGAGTATAACTACATAGAAAATGCTTTGTTCATGACAAATTGAAGAATTAATAGAAAAAAGAAACATAGGAACATAACTATGCACGCTGACTGACAAGTGCCATAACATCGGTTCATTTTATACAATGACAATAGTACTTAACACACCAGTATGGTCTCAGAGATAAAAAATGAAAAAAAAAAACAAGACTTTAGCAATAAATCTTCTCTTGGTTAACTCAGCTTAAAATGTAGATTTGTCTAGACTACATATCTTAAATATGCTTTTTTTCACTGATGAAGCTTTGCATCTCAAAACTGGCTGAACAGATTAAATGCATTGTGGGATGGCTTTAAATATATGGTGAAACAACTGCTCATAAATTAATAGCAACCAAAGCAAATGATCTTATTACGCACATTTTTGGTTGTATACTTTATTTTTGATTACACGTAATACTATGTAATATCTTGAGATTTTTCTCCCCGGGCATCTGCTGAAAATGTTTCTCAAACCCAGACAGACTGTCCTGGTAAACAAAAGCACAAACAAAACAAAACAAAACCATAAAATAATCCAAGTAGAGATATCACAAGTCACAAAAGATATCCCGTTGATTCAGTGGGCTCCCTATTCAGAATCTTAATTCTCCCACATTCTAATTTAAGTGGAAAACAACTACCCAGTTATTTTTTTATTCATTTTCTTAAAAAATCTGCAATACTAAGCAAGGAAAAATGAGCGTATCTACACCCAAAGTCAGATAGGAATCACACTAAAATACATATGATCTAAAAAACACAATCTCAGATAAACAAAGTAACTTGGATCAGAGTCCAGGTTCAGTCAGTGAAAAACAAATTAAACTCAAATAGCTACAGCCATTATTTTATTGTTTTTTGCAAAGACTGACAAACATTTGATAGGCACACAAGTAAACAAAGTAGCAGTCCATCATAAAAAACAGAAAAGCATAGCAAGTCCAATGTCTATATTACCATTTCATATCCAGTACTGCTGCTGATTCGATCCTCTGGATTTCCGTTAGTGGTGTAAATATTTGATCATGACTGAAGTGATACAGGTAGACACGCCCCACACGAGTGTGTGGGCTATCAGTCTCTGTACCATCCTCTCCAACCTAGTATAAAGTAAAACAAAAGAACAAAAGTAAACCAGTAGTTTATTCTACATTGCCCAAAAGGATGGAAATACAGCTACAATTGCGAAAATATAAGTGTGAGCATGTGCGCACTCATGTGCATATGCCTATGTGCGACTGTATACACCAGTGTTAGGGGCATAATTGGAACTGTGTGTGTATCTGCTTGACTGTAAGGGTGTGGCCATGTGTGGGTGGGTGCCTGTGCCACAGCGCTGTGTAAGTTGAAAGGGTGAACACTAAGTGTTTAGAGACATTGCTAAAAAGACCTGTCACTCCACTCACCTCTTCCACGTCTCCAACTCGCTAGTTAATGCCACAGAACTGCTAGAATGCAATGCTATTAGTGTTGTGGAGCCAACCTTAGTATATCCACTGGAACTTACAGTAGTTTGTCAGCTGTGGATCTAAAAAAACATGAATATAAATATAACAAGGCAGCACAACTTGCCTTGCCCACACTGCCAAGTCAATTCACCGTAAACCTGCCAGTATTATACTGGCTTCCATTCATAAACAGGCTTGTCAGTACAGCTTCATTTCTGCTTTACTCACTTTCATCCTATAAACCCTTTCAAATTCTTTAATGATGCACATCAGCAAACTGCACGCCACGCCTACCACGCCACGCCTACTTTCAAACTGCACGCCACGCCTACTTTCAAACTGCACGCCACGCCTACTTTCAAACTGCACGCCACGCCTACTTTCAAACTGCACGCCACGCCTACTTTCAAAAGGATAGGATACCTACTGAAATCTAGAAGTCACTACAGGGGCTCTCTGCTGTGCAACTTTTTACCTACTGAAAATCAGGTATTTAAGCTTGAATTTAAAAAAAAAGACCATCTGTACACTTCACTTTCAACTTCAGTATAGAATAATGTTATCATTCATAGTGTTACCATTCACTGCATGTTTTTCCAATGCAACTGTACACATGCCCAGTCACCGTTTCTCTACAGTCAGGTAGTGTGACACAAAGTTATTTTTTAAAGCATCTGGGCCTTTGTTATATATTGCTTGTTAACTTTAAATCTCAAACATAACATATATTCTACTTTGTTGCATTCTCTTAATGCAAACAGTTATTGTTCCCCAGGCCTCTAAATGAGCTGGACAGTTAAGTTAATAAACAGAAAATCAAACATTTTCATTCTGTTACAGTGGTCTTCCCCAAAAATCAGATGTTCTTCAAGGCTCCCTTAGATGTTAAAATGCACTTTGGGCTTACTCAAAATTCTATAACATTCATGCAATCAAACAAAGGCACAGACAGCATCCTATTGCACTGTGTGCCTCTCACAAAACAATACCACGTAGTTAATGTTTGAAAGTACTAGAGCAGAGTTGCGTGTGCCACATGCTTCGAGGAAAGGAAAATGCAACTCTAATATGCACTTTCCATTCCCAAAGATCTACAACTCTAAAGGAGGTCTAGCTTGAAGGAGTTTTTAAAATCAGGGGTTTCACTGCTATTAGCAGCAGCTATCTAGCAGACTTGTTAAATTCACATTCAGATGAGAAATGCTCTCTGTGGCCCCTGGCAATATCCTGCACACTTGGCTGTTTATACTCATCACCAGTGACTTTCAAACTACACCTCCTCTGCTCTGCTGTAAGCACATACTGCATTTTTTAGTTTAAGGTGAACTATTTTACAGATTGGTTTGCTCTGATTTAATTGGTTAATTTAGCATTGTATGTTTGCTCAGTTTATTGCTACTGCGTGCTAACTTGTAGATTTAAGTTTCTATTTTTGGAGACTTCCATTGTCCTGTTCTGTATGCCATGAAATACTTAGCTAAACTTGTTAGTTAGTACATGGAGATATGAAGTTTCTGAACTAGATGGTGGGAGTAGGATTTGATAATAAGCTAGCTTTTGTATGCTGTTGCCTGATTTTTTCTCCTCTAGGAATTGAGCCTGGATTTGTATGTATTCCTAGAAGGGTGATTACTGTATTCATGATAGAGTGTTATTAAGGTTTTGTTTTGCCCTATATTTAAATCTTCTCCTTCTCCCCTCTTTTTCCCAGCTATTTTCACCTCCTGACCACTACTAGGTCCGGGATCTAATAACCTAACTAAGACTGCTGCCTCCTATACTACTGTAAGGAACGACGCCAACCCTCTTTTGGGAGCTCTCTCCTGGAAAGTTAGAAGAAAGTATGTCCTACAATTCCTGCAATTTGTAAATAACTGTTGTTAGCCTTTAACTGTACAACCCGTAGCCAGGTCAGCCAGCAGCCACACATTGCTTCTTCCAACCAACTGACCAAAGGTCTCTATTAGTATCCCCAGCAACCTTGCCTCTTACTGTATGCAGTAAGCCCTGTAAGCAGCCACGGTTCCAGTACCTGCTGTTGCCTCTAGGTGGCGCCCTTCTCTTATAGATATTCCCCTCTGGAAGTAATTCCTCCCCAGTAAAGTCTCTTTATCTTACCCTCTGTTAGTCCCTTTATACCCCTCCACCTTTATCTGCTTTCCCTACTACTTCTAGCATCTACTCACTCCTAACTTTTGCCATCTAGCTTTCACATATCCCTTGGTTAACTCACCTGTACGATCTGCTCTTCACTGATTGCTTTCACCTGAAAAGTACAGTTTTGTACCTACCATAAATGTAGATGTTCGAGGATCCACATTGCTGCAGTCCTAACTATTGGGTAGTCCGCTGTCCAGTCGGCCCGAATACCAAAGTATATGGCTGACGTCGGTCAGGGCGCATTAGACTGACGTCAGTACGTCAGGGTACTAATGCGCATGACCGACGTCATATCCTCAGTCTTTTCTTGCCCCAGATGTCAGAAGACCCTAAAAAGACAAGGCCCAATATACCTGCACCAAAAATATGTACAATATATACAAAATTATCAGCATATAACCTCACCTACACAACCACCCCTAAACACAGAGGGGAAGGAGGGAGGGTAAATTGGACTGCAGCAATGTGGATCCTCGAACATCTACATTTATGGTAGGTACAAACTGTACTATGTTCTTCATTCCACATTGCTGCAGTCCTAACTATTGGGTAGAATCCCAAAGCAGAGGTAAGGAGGCTGGCAAATCATAAAGAAGCAGGAGCTGACAACATGCCTTGCAAAATAGCTGTGGCAAAACCAGCCCTAGACTTAGAGTAGAGAGGAAGGTGATAATGCTTAGAGAAAGTATGCACTGAACTCCAAGTAGCTGCCTCCAAAATATCCTTAGTTGCCACCCCTTAGAAATGCTGTTGAAGTGGCAGTAGCCCTAGTGGAATGAGGCCTAATCCCAGCTGGAATTTCCTTGCCATGATGGGAATAACAAAATGCAATGCAAAACCCAATCCACCTAGAAATAGTTTGTTTTGACACAGGCTTGCCCTGAACTCAAAGCAAAAGAAACAAACAACTGCTGAGACTGCCTAAAATCCTTAGTCCTGCTTAAATAATAACGCAATTGCCTGTGTACATCTAAAGTGTGCAAAATCTTTTCCCCTTTATTTTGGGGTCTGCATAAAAAGTAGGCAAATGAATAGTTTGGTTTAAAGCCACACTAGAAACCACCTTAGGCATAAAGGAAGGATTAGTACGTAATGATACCCTATCCTTATGGAAAATCAAAAAGGGCTCTACTGCCATAAGGGCCTGCAACTCAGACACCCTTCTTGCAGAAGTAATAGCCAACAGAAAAGCAGTCTTCCATGACAAGTATTTCAATTCAGCAGTAGCCGCAGGCTCAAAAGGTTGTAGAGTAAGTTTTCCAACACAAAATTGAGATCCCAAGCAGGAGTAGGAGCTCTACGGGGGTCTTATATTCTTTGCCCCTCTAAGAAACTGCTTGAACAAAGGATGCGAAAACAATGGTGGGTCACAATCATAGTGAGCTGAAATTGCTGCAGCATGAATCTTAATGGAAGAGAAGGACAAACCTTTGTCCAATAACTCAGTAAGATATTGAAGAGCCACACTCAAATTAGGCTCAGAAATCTCCAAATTCTTTGCTGTACTCCAAAATAAAAATCTCTTCCATTTTTCTGCGTACACTTTCCTGGTACTAGGTCTTCTAGCTTCCATAATCACATTTAAAACTTGTTGAGGAAGTTGAGACCTGCTGTGTTTCAACACAGAATATGCCAGGCTGTTAGATGAAGAGAGTGAAGCTTGACATTGAGCAGACGACAGTCCTTCTGAGATAACAGATGTGGAATCAAAGGTAAAGGCCATGGAGGCTTCCTTACCAGACTCCTTAGTAGTGGGTACCAGTGTTGCCGAGGCCAATCTGGAGCTATTAAAATCATCCTTGGCTTGTCTTGTCTGACCTTTAAGAGCACCTTTGGAAGAAGAGGCAGAGGTGGAAAGGCATACACATGAAGATTTTTCCAACTGAAAGACAGAGCATCCACTTTCCAAGCTGTGTGATGAAACCCCTTTGTGCAAAACTTTGGCAGCTGGTGGTTTAGTGGAGAAGCGAACAGATCTATGTCTGGAGTTCCCCATGACACTGTCAATTTCTGAAATACATGAAGATCCAGTTTCCACTCGTGGGGATCCATGATTTGTCTGCTTAACACATCTGCTAAGGAGTTCTGTGCTCCCGGCAGAAACCTTGCCAGAAGAGTTAGTTGCAAGCTGAGCGCAGTCTCCCATAAAATCATTGCTTGCCTGCATAGAGGATAAGAATGTGTTCCCCCTTGTTTGTTGATGTACCACATGACAGTTGTGTTGTGTTAGAATCAACACCTGCCCTGGAAGAAGTAACTCCTTGAAAGCCATTAATGCAAACTGGACTGCTAACATCTCCTTCATGTTGATATGTAGATGCTGTAGTCTGGCAGGCCACTTGTCTTGTATCCACTTTCCATTTAGATGAGCTCCTCAAGCAATGTCCGAGGCATCTGTCGTTAAAATCTGACTCGGCTCTGGCCGGGTCACAGAGAGTCCCTTGTTTAGGTGACATTCCTGAGCCCACCACAAAAATTCTTTTTGAAGGCAAGGTATTATTTGAATGACAGTGTCCAAATCCTGGCAGTGCTGTGTCCATACATTTTTGAGATACCATTGCAGCTTCCTCATATGCAGTTTGGCATTGGGAAGCAGCAGAATACAAGATGCCATGAACCCTAATGCTTGAAGGACTGTCCTTGCAGTCAGCACGGACTGATGAGATAGTTGATGGAAGTAAAGGGATAGACTCTTGTTTGTCCGGGGTTAAAAAGGCCATCTGGGCTGCTGTACTCAGTCTCACACCCAGAAAGCATATGTCTTGAGAGGGTACTAGACTGGACTTTATTTCGTTCACAGAATACCCTAGGCATCTTAGCACTGCTATAACATATTCCAGATGCTGTAGAAGGTCTTCCTTTTCTTGAGCCAGAATCAGGCAGTCGTCCAAGTAAGGATAGATTTGAATTCCTTTTAGCCTGAAGTAAGCTATCACTGGAGCCAGAACCTTTGTGAATACTCTGGGCAGTAGATAAGCCAAAGGGCAATGCAGAGAACTGATAATGAGAATTTCCAGCTCGAAACCGCAGATACTTCCTGCAACTTAGTCTTATAGGCACATGAAGGTAAGCTTCCTTGAGATCTAAAGTTACCATCCAGTGATCTTTGCCCAGCAGAGGTAAAAGCTGTTGTAACGTCAGCATCTTGAACTTGGGAATGTCCAGATAAGTGTTGAGGATAGATAAATCCAAAATTGGTCTCCACGTGTTCCCCTTCTTTGGTACTAGGAACAGGCGAGAATAAAATCCTAGGCCCCTTTCTGATACAGGGACTGGCTGAATGGCTCCTATTTGGAGTAACAGAGAAATTTGCTTGTGAGCCTCTTTCCTTTGTGGAGGAGGAACGTCTGGCATGCCTTTGAAAGGGGGTAATGTATGGAAATAAAACCTGTAACCGTGGTGAAGGATATCCAACACCCATCTGTCTTGAGTAATTAAATCCCAATTTTCTTTGAAAAGAGACAGTCTTCCTCCCAAAGGAGCTGCCAGGCGAGAATCTACTGGCAGCTGAAAAGGCAGGTCATTGGGTCTGTTTACGAAAGGACTGACCCCTGCCCTCACCAGAAGTCTGAGCAGGTGAACTCCCTGTTCTAGGCTTAAAAGAACCTTGAGCTCTGCCCCTACCACGTCTAGACCTACCCCTAGACTGGGAATCATAAGCAGGATATGTCCATCCCTTAGTAGGCCAATTTCTACTAAACGGTGGCTGCACCTGCAAAAATCTTTAACAGTTTGCATAGACTTAGCTTTGTCCTCCATTTTCTTTAAAACTGCTTCCACAGGCGAACCAAACAACACATCAGACTGTAAAGGAGCATCCAAAATCCTTGTCTTAACATGCTCAGCTAAATTCTGATCCCTCAACCAGGCATGCCTGCGAAGAACAGAACTAGTGGCAGCCACCCTCGAGGAGGCCTGTACAGCAGCAAAACCACATTGCAAAGAATGCTTACCCACTTGTTCAGACACATGAACTAAATCCAGCAACTCTTTACACTCAATACCTTCCGCCAAAGCATCCACCTTAGATTTCAATTGTGAAAGGAGATAATTTTGATATTTTAGCATGTGAAACTGACAATTCAACGCCTCATGGCTAAAGTGGAAGAAGTATACACTTTCTTTCCCCATCTATCCAAAGCCCTTGCCTCATTAACAGTGGGAACAGGGTTTTAACAGCAGAGGCCTTAACACCTTTAGGTCCCGAGAAACAGTTTCGGGTCTGCCCTAGGACTCTTAAAAGATACTTATGAGCTTCAGGCACCCTATAGTACCTATCAGGTTTAACAGGAGCAGGAGGCAAAGAATCAGGGTTCAGGGAAGCCTCTGCAAAACATCTTCCACCACATTCAACACAGGAGGTATAGCTAAGGGCCTATGCTGGGGTAAAACAAGAATTCCCTAAGCCTTTTCCTGGAATCAGAGTAATCTTGGCCTTCCCATTTAAAGTGCTCCCTCATGGAATGCAGAGTCTCTGAAAATGAGAAATCCTCAGGAGGAGAAGCTGTAGGAGTGGAATCATCCACATCAGAATCAGAATAAGGAGGATACTCCTGCAAGTCTTCCAGAAGACTCAGAAGCCTCTGAACACTGTTCAAAACTCTCAAACTCAGGTTCCACCCTAGGCCTCTTATCAGGAGGGGCATAGAACCTCTAATCATAGTAATCAAATCTTCTGCCATTTTAAGCATATGTTTCTTAGGCACAGAACCTGAAGTGCTAGGAGAAGCCCCCACTGAAGCTAAACTTGGCCTACCTCTCAAAGAAGTTTTGGAAACAGAAGGCGAGGCTCTAACTACCTTGGGAAGAGAGGGAAGAACAGTTACCTGAGAAGCCCCCTCAGCCTGGCCTACCTCCTGAGAAGGCACATCCTGTAACAGTAAAGTCTCTGCCTGAGACTCCAAAGAAACTCCTGGCAAAACCTCTGGCTCTACTGAGCCTTCTAAAGAACCGACATCCGGGACTGCCGGTTCATCAACCCTAGGCTTCGCTGTTTTGTCCTTGCGCTTTTTGGACGAAGCAGGCGGAGCATCCGGACGGCATTTATAATTACAACGCTTCCCAAACACTAACCTGGCACAGTCTAACCTTCTCTTAATAGTGCGTCTGTTAAATCTAGCACAAGAGCGGCATCCAACAACGTCGTGCTCAGGCCCTAAACAAGGTATACACAAGGTATGGTAATCCCTATGAGGTATCTGTTTCCCACAAGAAATACAGTTATTCACTTTTCTGACATCCGGTTAAATACTGAGGCAAGAAAAACAAAATGTTCCTAACGGGTACTTAGCCAACTTTGATTCGGTCTGAAACTCCGACTTCAGAAAATTTCAGAACGCCAACCTGCACTCGCAAAACTGCTTCTGCATCGGACCATGCGGCAAAAAAGACTGAGGATATGACGTCGGTCATGCGCATTAGTACCCTGACGTACTGACGTCAGTCTAATGCGCCCTGACCGACGTCAGCCATATACTTTGGTATTCGGGCCGACTGGACAGCGGACTACCCAATAGTTAGGACTGCAGCAATGTGGAATGAAGAACATCTGTTTGTTTCTGCCCCGCTTCGCTCCCCTCCCTACCCCCTTATCCCACCAACCCCACGCACCCTCACCCTTATACCTCACTTACCACTCCCCCTAAGCAATCCCACCTATCCATAACACCAACCTCAAATTGTAAATCTCCACCCACTAATTACTACCATTCCATTTCCTTTTCATCCCCCCCTCACTCCTACTCCTAAGCTAATACTGTGGCTCTTCCCACCAAGTTTCTCAAACTTACACTTTAGTCTTAGTCCAACCTTTACTCTGAGTTCCTTTTCTCCACTCCTCACCATGTCTTTTAAAACCAACAAAACACCATCCTTGGCCCCTATAATAAAACAGAACCCAGCCAAGCTATTACCCCTGTTCATTTTTTCCCTAGTACTCACACTACCCTATCTCCTAACCTCTTATGAAATAAAATATAATTATGACCTTAAAACCTCTTCCAAACAAACTGCATCTAATTTAATAACCCCAAAGTTCACACATTCAAACATTACTTCTACCTCTTCCTACCTCTTAGCCAAATATCACAGACTATCCCATATTAAATCTAATAATCTCATGTTAAGGAAACTAAAATATTTAATGTTGATTACTTGTAAGCCACACTTAAACTACAACCCCTCTACCCTGGTAGATGGCGATATACATCCTAACCCAGGACCCTCTACTATTTCCTCTGAAGCCACACCTATTATCTCAAATTCTTCCCTTCATTTACCAACCTTTAATGCTCATTCCTTACTCATAGGACACCTTAATATCAGAAGTGTTAACAACAAAGTCACCCATCTCCACTCTCTTCTTGAATATTACTCTTTCGACATCTTATGTTTAACTGAAACTTGGTTAAAACCCCTCACTAGGGATACAGAAATCATTCCACCAGGTTATAACATTATAAGACAAGACCGCAATACTCGCAAAGGAGGGGGAGTTGCACTCATATTTAAGACTGAACTAAATATATCCTTAGTACCCTATGCTCCCCTAGAGAACACCAAAACTGAACTCCTTATATCAAAGCTACAACTGAACCCAAATAAAGCCATATATATTATCGGTACTTATCTACCTCCTGGAAATAACTCCATAGTTATAGAAAATCTCCTTAGCTGGGCATCATCCACCTACCCACAAGAAACTGTAATACTTGGAGACTTCAACCTTGACTGGTCATCAGTTAATACTAATAACCCAGTCTCTCATATTAATCTCCATGGCTTTACTCATACCTCCACTAGAATTAATAAACCTAACAAAGAAAGTATACTAGATTGGATTCTTGTTAATAAACCACAGCTACAATATCAAACCGGCACTTTGCCAGATGACATTAGCGACCACAACTTAACCTATATCATAAGAAAGAAAAATATTGCTACTAATGCCCCTACCATCAGAACCTCTCGTAGTAATAAAAATTTTAACCCCATCCTATTTAACACTGAACTAAATGCCTGTAACTGGAAACCTCTAAAAATTCTTCCTCTAGAAGAAGCTGTTCAATATTTTAACACCACATTCCTATCAATCCTAGATAATCATGCACCAAAAGAACTATCAGAGTCAAAACTAAACCCGCCCCCTGGCTATCTAAGGAAACAAGGCACAAAATGTTACTCAGAAACAAATCCTGGATAAAATGGAGAACTAGTAAATCTCCCTCTGATCAACAGACCTTCAGACACTTAAGAAATAGTACTAAAAAAGCTATTGTTTCGGACAAAAAAAACTACTATAGTAACCTCCAACAAGTTAATCATAATAATCCCCAAAAATTCTGGTCAACCTTGAATAGACTTCTTCACCCCGGACAAACTACCACTCCCTCTCCCTCTGGCTCCGAAAAAAATTCTTCCCATGAAACTGCCAATGCTTTCAACTCCTTCTACACTAATACTATCAATTCTCTGGCCTCTCACCTTTCCTTTGACAATTCTAGCATCCCTGCTCAAGCAGCCTCTATTCAACCTACCTTCACTCTACAACCTATCTCCACCACCTTCATCCAAAAATGCATCCAAAAACTTAAACCATGTACCCCATCAGCTGACCAACTTCCATCTGAATACCTCCAAAAAGCAGCTAAGGTTATAGCCTATCCCATATCCATCCTTATTTATAGAACTATTAATGAAGGTACCATACCTGACATCTGGAAAATCTCACACATTATACCCTACATAAAGGAGGTAACTCAATGAATACTCTAATTACAGGCCTATAGCACTCTTGTCTCCCTAGCAAAAATCATGGAAAAATGTGTTCACTACCAACTAATGAACTACTTAACTAAAAATAACATTCTAACTCCCTGTCAACACGGCTTCAGGCCTTTTCACAGTACTACCACTGCTCTTCTTTCCTTTACTGACTTCATAAACACAAACCGCAATAATAATATTCTTTCTTCTGCACTCTTTATTGACCTGTCCAAAGCCTTTGACATGGTTAACCACCCCCTCCTCATAAAAATCCTAGAATCTCTTGCCTTAGAACCAAAGGCTATCCTTTGGTTTACTTCCTATCTCACTAACAGGAAACAGGCAGTCCTCTGGGATAAACTCTCTCCTCTCCTTCTAATTTCTCTTGGTGTCCCACAAGGCTCTATTCTTGGACCTCTCCTTTTCTCCCTTTTTATAAATGACCTACAAGCAGCTATTCCACAAGCTACATGCATACAATATGCTGATGACTCCACTCTTATTTGCTCAGCTAAAAACATTCCAGAGCTACAAACTATTACTCAAAATGTATTCCACACAGTAGAAGCATGGTTCTTAAAACGCTGCCTACTTTTAAATGCTAAAAAAACAAAAATCCTCCTCTTTAAACCTACTACTAGGTCCCCCACTTTAGATTTCTCTATCTCATCTATTAATGGCACCCTCATATCAGCTGACTCCACTACCAAACTGCTAGGAGTCATGATTGACAACAACCTTACCTATGATTGTCACATCAATAATACCATTAAAACTGTAAACAGAAAACTGGGCTCCCTCTACAGAATTAGAACATTCTTAACCCAGCCAAAGATACTCTTGCCCACTCTCACCTTATTTCAACTCTTCTCTATGCCTCACCAATTTACACTAACCTGAAGAAAAACAATCTCTCAAAATTGGCTAACACATATAATAGTATTGCTAGATTTGTGACTGGCAATCAATTTAGAACTCACCACTGTCTGAACCTTCAGCAACTTCACTGGCTAGAATTAGAAAATATGTTGCTTCTTTCCCAACTTTCCTTTGTCCAAAGAGCTTTCTATCAACCTAATAACACTCCTGCACTTTCCAAACTTCTGACCCCTACTCTAACCTAAACTCACTTCGTTCCTCCAGTAAACTACTAGTAACTTTAACTAAATCCAACAACCTTGCTGGTGACTCCCTTTTCTCTAACGCCATTGGTAAACACTGGAATCAACTTCCTACTGAACTTACTTCTATTCCAACTCCTGTCCTGTTCAAACAAAACTCAGAACTTACCTTAAAATCAATGGTTATGTCCCTGTTGTAACCCTGACTAGATCTCCCAATAATCCCTCTCCTCCCTCTCCATCTCCTTCTTCCTTCTTTTCTTCTACAAGCTTTACTACCATCACTTTATAAGTGCTAGCTCTCTAATATCCTTCTCCTCCTTTAGGTGCAATTCTTTTTACTAAAAGTAATAGATTGTTCTGATCTACTCACTCTTTTCATTTTGAATATTTCTCTTTTCTCTTTTACTCTCCTTTTATAACCTTCCTATAAAATAATGTGAAATAAGTTTTTATTTTTTTTGTGTGTGAATGATGAATCCTATTATGTTATGTTAATATTGAATCCTATGATGTGTTCCTGCATATTCCCTCCTCCTTCTCCTTTTTACCACAGCTTATTTTTTGTATACTATGTAACTGTGTTTATCTCTATGTGGAGCTTTTCTCCCCGGGCCTCTACTGAAAATGGAAATATATCCAGTTAGACTAGCCCGGTTAACAAATGTAAAATAAATAAAATAAATAAATAAATTATTACAAGGAAAAAAAGTATGAAAACCTACCATCATATTTTGTTTCCTATAGCTCCGTTCACTAAATATTATGACTGAATAGCAATGTCAACTGAAACCATGTTTCAAAGCAGATCAGAGAAAAGAGACAGGAAGTTCAGTAAACCACAGTGACTATGTATAGGAGAGCACTTGCCCATCTGTAGTAGTCTAGAAGCGGACTGCTGAAGCAGGCACTCAGTGGGACAAAGTCAGCAGTAGCAGCAGTCCAAGAAAACCCAAGCTAAAATGCCATGCAAAAAGTATTACAAAAGAATGTTCCTGCAGTGCAGATACAAGACGGTGCTCAGCAAAACAGCCTTCCAAGAAATGTCTACAATGGAAATGTTCCTGAAATGATCAAGACATCTAGTGAAGTTTTACAGCATTAATAAATAGGTAGATGGGTCTTAAGAAAAATAGCCTTACACTTACAGATACTATATGGGCACATTTTCCTTAATTTCCCTGAAGCCAGTGTGAAATAGTGTGATGCACTGTCACAAAAGAAAGGAAAAATAAATAGTAAAGCATTTGGCATTCTTAGCAGCAGCAGGAGATAAAAATCCCACATTTCCATTTTTGTCACTTTGGAAGCTTCTCTTTCAGCAAGAATAATCTGAGTCACACTGGTGCACGAATACTAATAGCCATTACTCAACACCATGCTTGGCTTTCTAGTGAAGAGTTCAAAGCATAGTACTAACAAACCTTAACACTAAGAGCTAGAAATGGGATCAACAGGAGCACTAGATGGGCATGGTGGACGGCATGTATGCTGCTGCGATCTTTCCAGCTTCAGCTGCTATGGTTAGTAACCCACATACAATCTTCCTAGGAGGTATAGTCATGAAACAAAATAATGCTTGTGGAAGATACCAAGCAATGGCTAATCATGTGTGTTTACTCTTTTTTTTTTTTTTTTTTTGCTATTTAACATTATTTAATTCATGTCATTACTTTAGAATTTTAGATGCAGCACTTTGTATCAATTGCATGTATGAACTTACATAGTCTCCAGCAATGGTAATTAAGCAGCAAACTTGCAGCTGAATGGGACTCCTGAGTCAGAGAAATAATTCAGAAGCAAGATACAAATGCCTCACAATGACATAATGGACTTCAGAATGACTTCATTTTAAAAATACAAAGTAAAATCTTTCACACATACAAGTGCTTTTTCAAGTAACTGAAGTTCACTGGATCCTTGTGAGCAGATAATTTAATAAAGGTGTTTTAAGACAGTCACACTTACATTACGAGATATAAAAAAACATATTAATGTTTTTTTGTTTACAAACATAGATCACATTTGTTTTCTTTATTAGAAAAGTTATTCCGTCCAACATTACATAAATTGCTCAATTACTACCTTCCCTTAAACCGCACTCCTCCTCCAGAACATTATTCTGCATGCATTGTTCCCGCAAATTCAATTTCTATCTAAATTACTCCCTTTCCTTGTCTATAGATCACTTCTAGTTCTCGAATATAACATTCAGTACTTGACAGTTTATACATTTTGATTTCCATTTTCTAGAAATTCATTTTGAGGCAGGCAACAGAATTAAACTCAAGGCACTACTATGTTTGGGTAATTCAGATCCCATATCCCAGCTCAATTTCCTTAGATATAAACATTTGCTTCTCCAATATTTTTGGCAGAGTACTCTTTAAGAAATTTAAAAAAAAAAATTGGCCAACATGTTACACTTCCAAGAAACATGTTCCCAGTTACATTTTCTTCAGGTAGTTAGGAAATATTGGAAGTGTGATGTGGAAAAAAGGTATCTGAAATTTGCTTTTAAAGTATAAAAATACCTATGCAAACACTTCCAAGCACAACTCCTAACACTTCTGGGCTTTGTTGCATATTTGGAAGCCATACATGTCCTCCCCCATTTGTTGCCTTGTAAAACTGCTTATCCAGTCTCTCTTCCTAATCTTCAACTATAAAATAATCAGGGGAGGTTAGAAAAGTGATATTTTACATGCCCTACTATTTTTTTTTTTAAACAGCAGTTTCCATTCTAGAGTCAACATTTAGTGCTCCTCTTGATCCATTCTGGATTCAACTCTACCGGAGCAGATATTTCACTCAGGACTTCCCTATCGTTTTTCACTTGGCCTATACTTCGATACAAAGCCCTGTTTGGGAAGGCAGTATAACCTGAAGTCCAGACTTCTGCTTGGCCTCATTCAGCTCTTATTATTTGCTCTCCCTAGTTACGTCTTCCCAATACGTTGGTTCCTTTGCCAGTTTTCTCCAGTACAGTCCCAACTTCTCTCACCTATTTTTTGTACTCCTACTTAGAGACAGCTCTATTAGCAAAATCTTTCTCCATTCACACGTTGATTTAACCCCCCCCTATCCTCAGTTACCCTATTTAAAAGAAAACTGAAACCTTACCTTAAAATCACATTGGTCATGCCCCTGTGCTAACCCAGACTAACTTCCTACCTTGCCCCTAGACACTAATCTTCCTACCTGTTTAAGCTTGTTTACTTATCTACTAACAATAATGTGTGTGACTTTAGAGTATAATAGTGTAAATGAACATATTATGTATGAATATCCATAGCTGGTATGTAGTATGATTATTTTTATTTCTTCCTGATTAATACATTATATGCAATGAAATGTAATGATTGACAAAACTTTGAATTGTACCTGTGTTTTTGTAAATATTACCGTCTGTGGAGCTTTTCTCCCCGGGCCTCCACTAAAAATGGACATATACCCAGTTGGACCAGCCCGGTCAACAAATGTAAAATAAATTTATTTCTAACATACACTCTACAGCTTTGACTCGCTCTTTGCTTCATGATCTCTTTCCATTTTGAATTAAAACCTTACGCTTTTGTTATGTAAAAGAGAGTCTCAACTGCATAACTCTAAAATATCCCCCAGTCCCTTGATCCTAAATCACACTGTCCTTGGGAGAACTACTTATCCCCCTGAACATTTGCCTCCTTCCTCTCCCAAATAAAATTCATTCAGTTCTTTACTAAACTGTCCATAACTTCTCCACTAGTTGATAAAAATATGCCTGACCTATAAACAAAACTAAAGGGACGAAAAAAACATTTTCACTGCTTGTTTCTTACTATCACTATCCATAAAAAGAGCTTCCAGTTTCTCAATTGTTGTACTATATTTGTTTAGTCT
Source organism: Protopterus annectens (assembly GCF_019279795.1). Taxonomy (NCBI): domain Eukaryota; kingdom Metazoa; phylum Chordata; order Ceratodontiformes; family Protopteridae; genus Protopterus; species Protopterus annectens. The sequence goes on along the minus strand of NC_056730.1, from coordinate 1,091,754,649 downwards.
CTTCCCACATATCAGTCATTCACTTTAGAAAACCCATTAAGTTAATTCCCTGACTTCTTCTACTAACCTTAAGTAAACTGTTGCCCTTTAATTATTTCTGAGATTAAACTAAATCATGGCTATACCTTTCAAGACTCTGTTTCTCTCCCTCCTACTTCTAATTCTTTTTCTCAGCTCTAACCACTAACCATACTCATCACCAGCTTACCACCCCATCTCCCACACTCTCTTACCCCACTACATACCATACAAATAACTACACCCCTACCCACACTGCAAAAAGTCACACAGGAAGCCTTTTCCTCTGTTGAAACTTGGTTATCCGATGCCCAATTAATACTCAACCCAAACAAAACTAAACTACTCATCTTCCAACCCACCAAACATACTCAATATAACTCACTATCACAGCAAAAGACAACACTACTATATACCCAACTGAAAACACCAAATTGCTAGTAATGGAAATAAAACTAAAATTTGACATTCACATATCCATGACCATAAAAAAGTTCACAAAAAACTAGGAGAGTTATACAGAAATAAGCAACTTCTCACCAAAGCAGCAAAGATTTCAATAGCAAATTCCCACCTTATGTCAACCCTACTTTATGCCTCTCCAATATATACCAACCTAAGGCAATGTGATCTAAACAAGCTAGAGACCTGCTACAACAAAAATCGCCAAATTTGCCACAGGGGCATCCTACTGTAGTCACCACGGTCTCTCACATGCTGAACTGGGCTGGCTTGAACTCCCTCACCTCCTTCAATGGTATCAACTCTCATTTGCCCACAAACTAGTAAACCATCCACTAAAGGTCCCATCCCTCCAGAATCTACTCCAACACTATCGCACCACCAGACCACTAAGATCCAGCAACAAAAATCACTTGCAGATTACTAAAGCCAATAACTCTGCTGGTGAAGCACTATTCTCTTGCACCATAGCCAAATTATGGAACTCCCTCCCACCCACAATTACCTCCATACCATCATGCACCCACTTCAAAACTTTACTAAAAGAGCACCTAAAAACATGCTGGCTATGCCCTTTAACTCCCACTCTAATATCACCCACCCCATCCAACCACTACCTTTCTTTCCACTCCACTAACTACCTTGATTATAGCAAGCTCAGATGCTCATAAGCCTAGTACTTATTATACAGCAGGAACTTTTTATTGTAACATTTGTTAATGTCCGTTATGTACTTCACAGATAAACATTCTAGTTGTCTAATGATGTACTATATTCTTCACCTGTAAATATGTTGTAAGTTATTGCTATGTTAAATTGTTAATCGCTATGTAATCCAATGCAACTACTTTGTTTATTTTAACTGTGGAGCTTTTCTCCCTGGGCCTCCGCTGAAAATGGACCTACTTCCAGTTGGACACTCCCGGTCACCAAATGTAAATAAATAAATAAATAAATAAATAAATAAAATTGCCCCCCCTTTAACCATACCACTACATCACGTCACAAGTTCAAAGTGCTGTACATACCAAACGCCTATCCTCTCATCAAAACAAAACCGTTCCTTTGTATACATTTCTTCATACAAATACTTCAAAGCACAACACTACTCCTATCTGGTGATATTCACCTCAACCCAAGCCCTTGTCAACAGCACTCTAACCATACTTATACAGCACCCCCTGTGCCAACTACCTCACAAATAACTCATTACAACCACAAGCCTCCAAAAAAATTTTTTTTAATGAATATACAAAGCATTGTCAATAAAAGTACCCTCATTCATGCCTGGATTTCTCAGTATAACAGATACACTTGCTCTCTCTAAAACATGGCTAAAACCTCGTATTACAAACTGCAAAATTCTCCCCCCTGGTTATAATATTGTTCGATTGGATAGAAGAAAAAAAAAGGGTGGAGTAGCAGCTATATTCTACTCTAACCATCTCTCTCTCTCTCCCCCCTCTCAATAGCTATCCCCGATTTCTGCCCTGCTGAAATACTTATAGCAACCTCTAACATAAATCAACACAAAAAACTTGTCATTGCAACAATCTACATACCCCAGGTAAAAACATTCCCATACGAGCAGTTTCTTTCTTGGATTTCTATATCCATTTCCTATGAAACCATCGTCCTTGGGGATATGAATATTGACTGGAACCTTGTTAATACCGTATACCCTAGCTACTCTATGAACCTTTATGGTTTTGCCCAGCTGATCACCTCACCCATGCACCAACAAAAAAATTCCCAGAACGTCTCGGTTATCAACTGGATATTGGTATCCAACCTCCAGTGCTATCATAACCCTTCCACCCTACTTACCTCCCTTAGTGACCACCTCCCTACCTCAGTAGTAAGATACTCTCCCAATCTTAAGAGCCACCAATACAGAGAGTCTCATAACCTTAAAAACTACAACCCTGTCACCCTAAACAAATTACTGTCCACTGTAAACTGGTCATTCCTACACACATTACCCCTTAATGAGGCTGTCCAAAGCTTCAACAATTTATTCCTAGAAACTCTAACACCCTGGCTCCCAGTAGAAAAATTAGACTAAAATGTAATTGTGCACCATGGCTAAACCAGGCAACTCGATCACTTATGAACAAGAAAGAAAGTGCCTGGACAGCATGGAAAAAGAAAAAAAAACTCCTCAACTTTCCACCTAAACTTATACAAACAGCTTCACAACCAAACAAAAAAGCAGCTCCTACTAGACAAAAACAAGTTATCAAAAATCTGAGCAATCCATATTCCAACCCGAAAAAATTCTGGCACTCAACAAATATCTCCAGGGAACCCCTCTTCACCAAATCCCTTCCCCTAACAAACCTAATGAAACTGCAAGCCTACTTAACTTTTTCATAGAAATAGAAAATTTTACTAAACCGGAAACTCTTTGATATAATAGACTCCACCTCCCATCTCATGTTTTCCAACATTCTCCCTAGCACTTGTAGCAACTTCCGACAGACCACTTCTTAAACTCTAACCCTGTTCCCCATCAGCTGACAAATCCCCTCCATTATTTCTCAAATGTGCAGCTGAATCCGTAGCATACCCCTTATCTATACTTATCAATAGTTCCATCCAAGAAAATACAGTACCAAATATATGGAAAAAATTCTTCATAGAATGGCGCATGGCAATAGTGGTCCCGCTACATAAGGGTGGGGCCACAACTGACCCTGGGAACTACCGACCAATAAGCCTGACCAGTCTGATCTGTAAGGCTATGGAGCGAATCATTATGGAACTCATAAATGGAGAGATTGGGAACCTCCAGTCGCTGGACCCCACACAGTTCGGCTTAGTCAAGGGCAGAACGTGCCTCCTTAACCTGGTGGATTTCTTTGAGACAGTTACTCAGGCTATAGACATGGGAAAGGAGGTACACAGCTTACCTTGACCTTGCTAAAGCATTTGACACCATTCCCCATTCAGGTATTACTGATAAGCTCACCAGCCTGGGCATAAACCCTTACGTCACAAGATGGATCACAAACTGGCTCTCAGACAGATCCCATAAAGTAAGAGTAGCGGGATCTATGTCCGAATCCAGACCAGTAATGAGTGGTGTGCCTCAGGGCACTGTCCTGGGGCCCCTCCTGTTTGGCACATACTTCTCAGAAGTACAGGCAAGCACGGAAGGTCTGTGGCTGACTAAGTTTGCGGACGACTGCAAACTGGGTGCTATAACAGAGTCTCCGGCCGACATGGAGATCCTCCAGAATGGCCTAAATGAGACTGATGCATGGTGTCAAAGCCATGGTCTCAAGCTAAATGCAAAAAAATGCGTAATAATCCCCTTTGGAAAAAACAGAGCAACTGCAAACTACAACATAGGAGGTAATCCCCTGAAATCTGAAGAAGAAATAAGGGATCTAGGGACCCAAGTAGATAGTCAGCTTTCCTTTGATAACCATGTTGCCAAAGTGGTTAGAAAATCCTTCTATGTGACGCATCTGATCACAAAAGGGATCGCATCAAGATCTAAGGATGTAATGGTGCCCCTCTATTCTTCCCTCATCAGACCCATTGAGTACAATGCACCAATTGGTATGTACCTGGCTAGGCATCTCCAGCAGCTGGAGACCACAGAGATACCTAACCAAGAGAATTACTGGCCTCAGACAGTTGCCCTATGCAGCACAATTGAAAAAGCTAAGACTGTTCTCTGTTGCATACCGCTTTCTCAGAGGTGATCTCTGTCTAACGTACACAGCCATGTCCAACCCAGAATTGTTGGATATGCTCCATCTTAGCAAAACAAAATCTACTCGAGCTGCATGCTCTAGGGATATAAACCTCAAAACAACAATAAATAAAACATGCTGGAGGGATAGATTCCCTTCGCAGAGACTTCCCTTACTATGGAACAGGGTCCCGATCTACACAAGACAGAGCCCCTCACTATCACTCTTCAAGAGGAACCTTGATGAGTGGATGGGTAACAAAGTTCACACCGGGGATCACATCAACAGCACTACTAGATAGGGGCCAAGGGTACTAGCTAAAGGGGCGGTGAATACCGCACAACATGGCTGGGCTAATATATGCCTTCTGGCAGATAGCCCAGTACCAACCTATGAACCTATAATACCCCTCCACAACTGAAGAAATTCTACAAAACCCTCAAATTACAGGCCTATTGCCATATTATCACCCTTATCCAAAATACTGTAAAATGTACACATAGACAAATACTAGACCTCATACAGACAAACCTAATTATACCCACACAGCACGGTTTATGACCCTCGCACAGTACTACCACCGCCCTTCTATCTTTCACACACATTGCCCAAGCCAGAGATAATAAACTTGTATCAGCTCTATTCCTTGACCTATCCACAGCATTTGATACAGTTAACCATCCCATCCTCCTAAACAAACTTTCCAACCTACAACTCTCTACCTCCACTACCTTCTGGTTTAACAGCTACCTCTCAAACAGATACATCAGTCTGTCAGATGGCAAACATCCTTCTCCCCTTTCCGTCTTAACAATGGGGTTCTCCAGGATTCTATCCTGGGCCCCCTACTTTTTAATATATTTGCAAATAACCTCCATGTCTCCTGCCCCCACTCTACCTTAATACAGTATGCAAACAATTCCACAATTGACACCTCCGACAATATACAAAATCTCCACACTGCCACTCAATCTCTGGACCTAGTAGAACAATGGCTAAATGAAAATGACATGCTTCTCAACCCCAAAAAGACCAAGCTTCTTTTCCTTCCAAAAACCTCAGTCCAGCTAAAGACAGCTTCACATCTCATCCTTAGATAATAGAGTCATCATCACCAACTTAAAACACCAAATTGCTTGGCATTACTATAGACGACCAATTCAAAATTCAACCTATATATCTTAAACTGCATCAAAAAGTCCAATCAAAATCTAGGTCTTCTATACCGCAACAACAAATATACACCTAACAAATCTAGACCTATACTGGCTCAAACATTTATTCTACCATCCCCGCTGTATGCTGCTCCCATATTTACTAACCTCCAAAATAATCTATTAACCAAACTAGAAACCACCTATAACATGACTACAAAATTTGCAGCCAGTAAAAGCTACAAATCCCATCACTGTATATCCCTGAAAAGCTTAAGATGGCCCGAGTTCCCCCACATGCTTCAAATATCACAACTAAAAATTGCACAAAGCATCCTAAATAGTTCCAACTCCTGCCCTTGCATCATAATTCTACCATACATACCCAATCGTGACCTCTGAAGCAAACAAAACCTTCTGCAGGTGACCAAGCCAAACAAAAATATTGGAAAAAATACTTTACAGTCATTCAGTTGCATACTCATGGAACAAACTTCCATTGTCCCTTCGCTCCTCTACCAAAAGTGGCAAATTCAAAAAGCAACTAAAAATTAATTATTTCCAACATGCATGAATATGTACTCATCAATAAATTACCTAATGAATTTTTCTTCTTCTCCTCTCAATTAACATATCTGCCTGGGTATCCACCTAAACTGTCTACATATATTACTTTCTCTGCAGTTAGTACCTATGCTATTAAACACATCTTTGTTGTACTATGCCATAATGTTTTTCTTTTTTTTTTTTTTTATTTTAAGCATTGCTACATTCCTTGTAAATAATGCTAACCAAATTTGTCAAACATATTATTACTGCATTCTCAAAATACTGTACTTTTGCCTTGTATATATTCATTTTGTATATTTCTCTCTGTTTTGTACTGTTAAGTATCTTACAACTTGAATTGTTAGGTTTTTATTTTTTTAATTACTTTCCTGGAGCTTTTCTCCTCGGGTCTCTGCTGAAAAAGGGCTCTCTGGGCCCAGTCAGACTAACCCGGTTAACAAATGTAAAAATAAATAAAATAAATAAAAATAAATACTTGGCTGCCATAACAGAAACCTTTTTAATCCATACTCCTAAACACTTCATCTTATGCCCCCATAAATACGGGTATTGCTGAACCAATTTGTATGTGGACATATAATTTATGGTTATAGCCGTTGGCTCATCTTCACTAATTTTATATCCTAAAAAGTCCTGACACGGTCAAAAATGTTCCACAACACTGAAATGTCCTTTTCTGATCAAGTACAATATAACTGTTGCAAATAAAGCCAACGTTTCTTGATTACCTTACTAATTATATCCTTCAGTTTTCATAGCCACTTATTTTCTTTGCCAATGGCTCAAAGTAAAGGAAATAAAGGATAAAGAGGGGATCCCCACTTGGTTCTTCAGTTCAAAAACAACTTCTCAGAGAGGAACCCTCCCATTTTATTTCTTGCATCTGAACCTTCATATATCCTAATTAAAGCTTAATTTGTCAGGGAATACAAATGCTTCCCTTGCTGTACTCAAAATCTCAGCCTACACTACCAAATGCTCTCTCTGCATCAAGACCCACTTCAACAGTGGTATTTTCTTACACACTGCTTTCCTCTAGAACATAACTGTTCTAGAGATGTTGCCAAATGTTTGCATCTCTTCCACAAAACCACTTCACAGATATCAATCTTGGCAGCACCTTTGCCATTCTCTTATCTAATACAGACACACACTTCATAATCATGGAGGGCACAGTGGCACAATGGATTGTGCTGCTGCTGCTCTGCAGCAAGAGCTTCTCTGGTTCAATTCTCAGCTGAGGTGCCTTCTGTATGGGGTCTGCATGTCTGCATGTCCCGCCTGTGTTCACATAGGTTCTAGTGTGCTCCACTTTCCTCCCAGACTCTAAAGACCTGCATTAGGTGGACTAGACACTAAGCTGGCCAACAGTGCAAGTTTGCATGCATGTCAGTGGTATGGTAAGAACCATCAAAGCAGAGCTAGTCACCCGATGGTGTGAATCTTTGGTCAAGACATGCTCCACCTAAAAAAAAAACAAATCCCGGAGAGCCACACGCTCTAGAGATATAAACCTCACCACAATGATAAATAGGACATGCTGGAGGGATAGATTCCTATCCCAGAGACTCCCCATGCTTTGGAACAGGATTCCAATATAACCAGGCAGAACCTCTCACTAACGCTCTTCAAGAGAAACCTTGACGGGTGGATGGGAAACAGAAAATTTACCCCGGGGATCACTGCAGTGGCTCTGCTGGACAGTGGCTCAGGGAACAAATATCTCTGCTGGACAGTGGCACAGGAAACTAATGGCTCTGATGGAAAGAAACAGGGAACTAATCTAAGGGGGTGGCGAAAGCCACCACATTCTGGTTAGGCTTATAAATGCCCTTGGTCAGATAGCCTAGTACTTACCTATGAACCTATAAGAAGATAGTCACTATTGAGGTGACAACCTGAGCTCATGTGAAAAAGGGGTGGTAGATGGATAGACTTTATAATCATGGTTTAAAATTGAAATGGGTTTATATGAAGCAGAATCTGATGGGTCTTCACCCTTTTTGGGTAAAACAGCCACAACGGCTTTCTTCCAAAATGCTGGAAGAAAATCACGGCAAAAATTAGGAGGCACAGCACCTAGAAGGATAAAAGCACTCTCAAACTAAACAAACTACGAGGACAAATAAAGTCTACCAAAGTCAAATTTGAGGTAAGTATGGCCTCCCAGGCCAAAGACAAACACAAAGCATTTGTTAGCCATGTCCACAATTTCAAAAGCAATACACAACTGTGTGCAGAGCTCATTGTACATGGAGCCACCTATACAGAGCCAGAAGATAAAGCAAACATCCTGGCTGATAAATTCAGCTCCAACTTTACCCCTCTCTCCCCCTCAACCTTCCCTCAGGAAATATCAAATATAACTTCCCCTACTATCACTAGGGAACAGGTCCTTAATGCTCCTTCTAAGACCAAGAGCACTGCATTAATGGGCCCAGACAATATCCCAGGATGCCTTCTAAATACCGTGAAACATGACATATCATGGCCTCTTGAATTACCATTTAACTGTAGCCTCCAAACAAGCTTAGTGCCTCATGTATGGAGGAAGACGGTCATTCCACTCCACAAAGGTAGGCCATCTACAGACCCTGGAAACTACAGACCCATAAGTCTCACTAGTCTTGTATGTAAAGCCACAGAAAGAATTATCATGGAGATCAGAGATATAGTAAACTTCCAAACACTCCAACCCAGTTTGGATTCGTCATGAGCAGATCATGACTACTCAACCTGGTGGACTTCTTTGAGAAGGTCACCAAAGCAATGGATGAGGGCAAAATTATTCAACATTGCCTACCCTAACCTGGCCAAGGCATATGACACAATAACCCACTCTGGCATGGTTGATTAACTCAGGAGGTTAGGTATAAACCCGTATGTCACCTGGTGGATAGCCAACTGGATCACAGACAGGACCCAGGAAGTTAAAACTAGGGAGTCCACCTCTACAAAGAGGCCAGTCACAAGTAGAGTCCCTCCGGGATCAGTCCTTAGACTGCTCCTTTTTGGCATTTAACTTCTCAGAAGTCAAGGCCAATGTCAGTGGTCTCTGGCTGACTAAATTTGCAGATGATTGCAAATTAGTAACTGTCATTGAATATCACACTGACACAAGTGTCCTCCAATAGGGGCTGACACAGACAAACAACTGGTGTCAGAGCCATGGACTAAAACCAAATGCCATGAAATGCATACTAGTATTGTTTGGGAAGTCATCCATCCCTGGTAACTATCATATTAACAACACACCCCTTACAGTTGACCCAGTAATCAGGGACTTGGGGACAGACATAGGTAGTAATCTAGCCTTTGATCATCATGTGTCTACAGTGGAGAGGAAATCATTCTATGTTGTACAACTTATAAACAATGGTATGGCATCCAAAGTCCAAGGAAGTCATTGTTCCACTGTATTTGGCATTCAGACCCATCACCGAGTACAATTGCCCCCTTTGGTATGTACCTAACCAGGCATATCCAACAACTGGAATGTCCACAGAGGTTCCTCACTAAAAGAATACAAGCCGTAAGTAATATGTCCTATGCAGACCGCTTCAAGGCCCTATCCCTGTATTCTGTCTCCTACAGGGTTTTGAGGTGAGATCTATGCCTGGTATACAGGTCATTGTCACACCCCACTCTGATGGACCTCCTGCATATCCACAGAACAGCACCAGAATTACCCATTCTAAAGACTTAAACCTTGCATACGATATAAACAGGACCTGCTGGAGAGATAGGTATGTATCTCAGAGACTATCCAGTCCTCATCCACGTGAAGCAGAGCTCCTCCCTAACCCAATTCAAGTGCAACTTGGACAACTGGATGGGAAACAGAAAATTCATCCCTGGTTTGGCACCTATGTCTCTAATGGACACAGGTAACCTGTAAAAGGTTCATCTCCCAAACCCATACTTACACTTATCAAGGGTGTCAGACCTTATCAGAAATTTGGGATGCATGGTTAAGCTTAAAAAGACCCATGTGGTCATTAGCCTAATAAACACTTATGAACCTATGGTGCTCCCCCTTCTTTAGAAAATGCTATTAAACAAAGCCATCCAAATTTATATCAATTTCTTCCCTCCTAACTTCCAAACTTCCACAGGAATATCATCTGTTCCTGGATACTTCCATGCTAATAAATTATACACAAGACATGAGATGAGATAAAAACAGTTAACTATTAGTTGTTGAGCCTCATCCTCCTCCAACCTTGGCATAATAAAATCTTTCATAAATATTTCCATTTGTGCGCTTTCTTGGTTTCCACATTCCTTTGCTTTATGCAAGTTTTCATAAAGGTTCTGAAATCTCCTTTACAATATTTAGTACTTCAATTACAGTTGGTTTCGATTTTCATTGCCTAGCAATTGTCAACAGCATTAAACTTAGTACGGGCCTTACTACGTCTAAGCAATTTAGACCAGGTGTCCTAGCTCAAAAGAATCACTTCCATAGATACAGCCATTTGCTCCCTCACCGTCTGACGGAATCTACTGTAGAGAATTTTTTTAAATCTGACAACTTGTTACACTCCCCAAAAAACAGGTTCCCCATTATCTCTCTCTTTCCCATTACACCTCCAACATTTTGATATATACCCAGAGAAAAATTCTCCGAAGAATTTTCCATAGGTATTACTATATCAAACACTTCCAAGGAAAATATCCCAAACCTGGACTGTGTTGCCATACACATGACCTCTCCACTGTTCCTTTGCAAATTGCCTTTCCAGTCTCTCTCTCTTCCAAATCTTTTACGCACTCAGTCACAAAAATCAGCATGCATCCCCAGTGCTACTTTTAGATTAGGGGATCCAACTAATTTTTTTTAAATTTCCTCTCAAAAAACACAATGATTTAAGATATGGCCGGATAGAGGTTATACGGAGCATAAAATAACTGCACTTCCTTTCTTTAAACGATGGAAATTAATTTGTCATATTGGCTGTATGTCCAACCTTGTAATATTTCCTCATTATAACTCTACTCAGAATATGGCCAGAGTTGAGGGATCCACTTCACCACGCTCCAGTGAGCACAGCTCCAACTCACTAACTCTAGAAGACACAAAGGCAACTTTCCTGGAAGCACCCTTGCAGGTTTGCATGCTTTCCAGACAAGGTCTTGGTTCTTCACACACAATAGTAGCCAAGATTATACATTAATAATAATTGCCCCTATCCCAGAGGTACCATTTCTTGTCTGGTAATTCAAAAGGGAAAGGAAAGTTCTAAAATATTCAAGGGCATGCTGGCGTTCTACTACAGTGGACTAAAGCCTCGAATATGACCCATACTAAAGGTTCTGGGACTGCATGAGCCAGCAACAGGGTGCGTCTCAGCACCCAAATGCTGGTCTGTTGCACTGCAAACCAGACCCCCCACTAAAAGACTAATGTATGGCTCTCTTCCTTGTTACCGGGGACACTCACATTGACTCTGCCGAGCTGCACTGGGGCAGTAGCCTTCATGTGTGTTGGGGAGAAGTCCTCATCGTGGTGAGTGTGCTAATCAGCTGAAAGGGACTGGCATTACAGCTGAAACACAGGAAATTCCCATTATGGCTACCTGATCCATCCTCTACTATGGCATCAACTACTCTACCTTTCCCCTTTAGTAAGGTGGCTGTGTGTTGTCTATCCACACAAGACTGGTCTCAAATGAAGAGGCTCTTTACACGTTTGCTAGCTGTAAATAGCATTTTACAGATGTGTATTTTCATTATACTGTTAGCTCAATGAATGTAAATATGATATCTTTGGTATTCCTGGGTTGAGACTAAAATGCATCACTTGCGATCACTGCTCCAGCTTGGTAAACAAATTTTGAATAAAAATAAAAACAGGAACATAGGCACAGTGAACTTTGATGGGGCAAAATGGTCTAACATGGAGCAGGTGGGGAACACAGACACAAAACACAATATCCTGGGCATGATCAGGGGAAAGGTAGAGTGTCTGTGCTACACGAACTCAATGAGGAACTAAACCCACACATAAGGCTGCTGTTTAATCTTAGCCTTACCACAGGATACGTACCCAAAGAGTGGCGTATGGCAACTGTGGTCCCACTCCACAAAGGCGGTGCTTCTACGGACCCTGGTAATTACCGCCCCATAAGCTTAACAAGCCTGGTCTGCAAAGCTATGGAGAGAATCATAATGGAACTCATAAATAAAGACATAGGGGACCTACAGACATTGGATCCTACCCAATTTGGCTTTGTCAGGGGCAGATCATGCCTCTTGAACTTGGTCGACTTTTTTGAAACAGTCACCAAGGCCATTGATGAGGGCAAGGCAGTTCACACAGCCTACCTTGACCTTGCAAAAGCTTTCGACACAATACCCCACTCGGGTATCATAGAAAAGCTCACCAGCTTAAATGTAAACCCATATGTCACAAGATGGGTTGCAAACTGGCTCAAGGACAGAACCCACAGGGTTAGAGTTGCTGGTGCCATGTCAGACTCCAAGCCGGTCACAAGCTGTGTCCCACAGGGCTCAGTCCTGGGCCCCCTCTTGTTCGGCATCTACTTTTCAGAAGTGCAGGCAAACATAGGAGGATTGTGGCTGACAAAGTTTGCAGATGACTGCAAACTGGGCGCCATAGTTGAAAATCCATCGGACACAGAAATCCTTCAGAGAGGTCTCATAGAAATGGATAACTGGTGCCAGAGCCATGGCCTTAAGCTAAACGCCAAAAAATGTATAGTCATACCCTTTGGTAAAAACAAAGTAACCCCAAGTTACCACATAGGTGGCAATCCATTAAGCACAGAAGAGGTCATCAGGGACCTGGGGACCCAAGTTGACAGTAACCTTTCTTTTGACACTCACATTGCCAAAGTGGTTAGGAGGACCTTCTACATTGCCCACCTGATTATGAAGTGATTCACATCCAGATCAAGGGAGGTCATTGTTCCCCTGTACTCTTCACTTATCAGACCAATGATTGAGTACAATGCCCCATTCGGAATGTATCTTACCAGACACCTGCAGCAATTGGAAAGACCCCAAAAGTTCCTCACCAAAAGGATAAAGGGGCTCAAAAATATGCCATATGCTGCCCGACTGAAGAAACTCCAGCTCTATTCAGTTGCATACCATCTGCTCAGAGGTGACCTGTGCCTGACATACAAGGCCATGTCCAACCCGGAATTAATGGACATGCTCCACCTCAAAAATCCAAATCCACCAGAGCCACAAGAGCAAGAGACTTAAACCTCAACACGGATATAAATAGGACGTGCTGGAGGGACAGATTCATCACCCAGAGACTCCCTATGCTGTGAAACAGAATCCCGGTCCATGTGAGACAGAACACCTCACTGGCTCTGTTCAAGAGGAATCTTGACCAGTGGATGGGAGATCGTAGGTTTACCCCGGGGATCATCTCTGTATCACTGCTGGACAGAGGCACGGCAAACTAATGGGTATAGTATTCTTCAACCTAAGGGGTGGTGAAAGCCACACAACTCTGGCTAGGCTTATAAATGCCCTAGGGCAGATAGCCTAGTATGAACCTATGATTAACTATAGAAAGAAATAGTCCCCAAATATCCAGCCCCTAAAGGTCAACATAAATCCTGTGGAAAAGCGTAAGAATCCACCAAGACAGATATAATTCCAGACACATTCAAACTAGGCTTTTAGGGCTTCTGCCTCCCCCCCTTTGGATATCTGTTCCAGGCTTTCTCTAAACGGTGTTATTATCGATACAACAATCACAAATCACCCTTACAACTGAGTACTGGTGCAGCTGTCAGTTTGACATTACTCTCTGCCTTACACAGACCAAGTGCTTTATCAAAATGAAACATGTAATGTCCAGGTCTTAGTTGCAGCTGAAGAATAGGCAGAAGAAAAGTGACACAGAGTACTATACTTGTTTGTTTGCAAGCCTTTAAATGACATACCATGAGCAAGACTCCAATAGACACATGATACTACTTACTGCAGCTTCAGACTTCTTCAGCTGGTAAGTACCAGCAGCCAGGATATTTTCCCATCCATTCAAAGGGCACCATTCTACAGCATCAGCACTGTATTCTGTATCAACCACTTGTATAGTCTGTGTCCTGCACAACTGGGCCATGCTGTAACATTCATCCCACCTCTGCCACTACAGGTACTCTAAGGAAAAAGCAGATTTATAGTCACTATAAAGAAAAAATATATATATATAGGAAAAATAACAAATGTTTTACAACATAGCACTCTAACACCATAACGGGCATACATACTCACATCTGTAAAGCGGAGCGCCACAAATCTACCCTACTGGGCACAGCAGACTGCAACCTTCATTAAGATTTCAGACATGCAATACACAGACATAGATGTACATATATTCCAATTCTCAGCTAAATCCATTACCTAAAACAGAGGACTGTCAAAGCACTAGTGCCCTAACTGTGACCCCCCCTCCACAATAAACACTTTACTGACAACAGCGGTGTAGTGTTTTACATTGCATTACACAACTGTTAGTAAAGATAGTTATTGCTGGTGGTTTTAATATCAGAATAAAATAAGTAATCAATATGGCACAAATTGGTGTGCTGTACAGATTTTACTGTACTTCCAAGGGCATTGTGAGGCATGAACTCAAAGGATTACAGTCTTCAGGTTCCTGGATCTACAGCAGTGTTCGATGTAGCACCCCCCCCCCCAAATGGCTAATTAATGAAATATGCAACACTTAGTGTAATGCTTAAAATTTAAACTACCTCAAGTAACAGTCAACTGAAACTATTTTGTTACCACAGTCCTTCATTATACATCTATTGGAGCTGGAAGTTTTTGTTTAAGGCTGAAGCTACATTTGCACCATTGTCTTGAAGAAATTGAATGGCTTGCTTTCAAGGTTTTTCAACAAAATATACCTTTGTATTCACAAGGTTATGCAAGCACGGTTGCATTTAAAGTCTGACAACTGTAAATGTGTTAATTTTCAAAAATATTCAAAATGCTAATCTTATGGTACTACTAAAGAATTATGACAGTCATGTAACTGCAATGTGGAGATTTTTTCTGACTTTGTACAAAATCACTAATCACAGTAGAGTTGCACAACAGTAATGCAAAGTTATTTAAGATTTGGTCTCACGGATAGCATACTGCAAATGTAAAGAATATTTATGCAATGTCAGAGTATAATGAAGAGTGGCAAAGCGGATTAAAACTAGGAAGAGCTGGTAACGAGATTTAAGATAAGTCCTGAGGTTCTATACCCTCAGTCTCCACTTCTATATTGTGCGACTCAAACAAGTCTTTGGGACAGCCCTGAAAAGTAAGGGTCTATGTTCAACCATCGAATGGAACTTCTATCAAATGGCTGAACATCAAACATTCACGAATGTTAGTTTCATCAATGGGGAAAGTAAGTAGTTGGCCACCACTTCCCTGTCTGCCCTTTTCCCCACTGTAGTGGGGTGTCAGAGTTGGTATACATACACACACACACTATATATATATATATATATATATATATATATATATATATATATATATATATATATATATATATATATATATATACATATATCTAGGACGTTTGATCGAAAGATCAAAATCCCGAATCTATCATCACCTAACACACTTCAACGAAAGTGCTTTCATCGAAAAAGCCTGCACCCCCCCCCACTTTAATATTCTCCCTCAGAGGTCGCACTATAGTGGAGAAAAGGGAATTTTCCTTTACTTGAGCAAAAATTGCTGCTTCGGTGAACAGCACTTTCGCGCAGGTATGCTCACCAATTTTTGCAGTCGAGCATCTGTATGGAATCCCATACACCCACACACATTATACATATACACACACACACACACACACACACACATATATATATATATATATATATATATATATATATATATATATATATATATATATATATATATATATACACACACACACATATACACACACACACACACACACACACACACACACACACACATATATAAAATGTATTTATTTTAGAATATCTTTGTGGGGGCGAAGCACCCAACCTGGGTGGGTTTGAAATACTGCAGTGGAGCACACAGGAAAGTGGTGGCCAACTAGTTACTTTCCCTGTACTAGTAACTAGTAAATGAAACAACTCATATCTGTTACATGCTTAAACTCCTATCATTCAATATATTCTTCTAGACTTGGTATACCAATTCCTAAACTAACGCTATACTCATCATGCTACACTCTTCTTTTATAAAACATTACTATGTTAAAAAACACCTTTAATAAGATGTGCAAGTGTTAGCTCGCTTTTCAAACCTTCCACATGGCATTGCCTCCCACGGTCAGATAACTACCTGCAAGTCAGACATCCTGTATCTTTCTTGCCAGAGTCAAACCACAGCATCAGGATTAGACTCCTTTAGTTGGACTGTAAATTTCAACCTTGCTTCATGCCCTTAATTCACACAATGGACATTTGATTAAGGATAAAGGATGCATGTGTCACTGTTGATATTCTGTTCATATCACTTTTCTCTTAGTATGTGCATATTTAAGGACATAAAAGTAGTGTATTGGCTAGATAACATGTGCATGCTAAGTCAATTATTAGCATGCACTGAGAAATGGCTTTGTTTTAATAAATGGTATAGAACTGATGAGACAGAACAAGTTTGAATAAACGTGTGTGTTTCAAAGAAATTTCTCTTGTGAAGAAGCTGTATCTCTAGTTTTGAAATGTGCACAAGTGTACTTTCTACCTTTGAGTACATGTAGAATCAGAAATGTAACAATCAAGGCCTGATTCAAACAGGAAAAATGGATGCAGCTGTTGTACTAAGGACAAACAAGTACAGACTAGTTTGAGAGGAAGGAAACATCCATGAAAATGAACCAAATCTTGATTTAGTAATAGAATTCTTACAGGCAACATTGTGGAGTAGAGAACTAAAGCCCTAACTATGGTTCAGGCAATCTGGGTTCAACTGAATGGTTCAGGTGTCTGAGGCACTGGTAATGAGGCATGGAAGGCGGGCATAGAAGCACAGCCCATAGTGGGGATTAGCCCTCAGATGTAACAGGCAAATACAGTGGAGGCTGATATCAAGGGGTAGATCATAAACAAAAGTAAATTCCCTATTGGAAGTAGTAAAAGGCATGCCCCCCCCCCCAAAAAAAAAAAAAGAATGCCTCTAGCTTTTGTGGCACCAATAGCCTCATAAGGCAGATAGTCTGGGTGCAGCAGCAGAGGCTGGTACACCTGGCAATAGAGTGTGCGTGTGTGGGGGGGGGGGGGGGGAGGGGGCACTCTGGTAGCTGGAAAAAGTTAAAAAACATCCATGCATGACTGACTGTGGGTACCCAGGGAACCTCTAACCTTCACTAAGTTAGTGTATGGATCTGTGCAGAATCAGCAGTTTTTGCAAAGAAGTGTATACATAACAGCTATGTTACGACTCTCTTATTTTGACATTCTCTCCCAGCTTACATAACGCTATTGAGCTGATCTGCTTCAGATTACAAGCCTGAAGGATTCAGTAGGGAAAAACAGCTGCCTCACATGTCTTCTGACAGTTTCTAATGCTATTAAGAAAAAACTATCCCTTTTTCTTTTTATTGATGACAAAAATGCAAAAATCCTAGAAAAGTCATTCTACAAGGCAAATCATACTTTTCAACAAGGTTTCTGCACAAAGTAGTAAAAGAATGTATCCTACAAGTACTTGATGGGTGTTTTAGTATGCCCTTTCCTTTATTACAAAAACGTGGGCAACAGAGCTAACCATTTAATCGCATACACTGATACTTCAGCAATTTTAAGGAGATGGTTAAAAAAGTTCCCCACTTTTAGTACATTAAGTTGTGGTGGCAGGGAAAAAACAAATGGAGTGGGGAAAACACAGAAATAACTTTGGTGTATATCAAGAGAGAATGCCTAAATACAATGACTCATGTTAGCACTTTATGTAACACTGGATACATCAGCACTGAACTGGCAAAACTAATAAAATGCACACTTCAAAAATGGTCAATAGGTGTGCACTCACACGTATGACTTTGTGTGCTTGTCAAGTGCATCCTGTAATGAACATGTCCCATTCAGGACTGTCTGTCTGCCTCTACAACCGCATTCTTGGCAGGGTAGGCTGTAGCACCCAAAGGCACCCAACAAGGAAAAAGCAAGGATCACAGAATGAACAACTGAAAAAATATTGCACATCATCAATGCAGGAAGGGGGATGTTGTGCCCGTTAACACCTCTGAAACCCATATTATATATATATATATATATATATATATATATATATATATATATATATTTTTTTTTTTTTAATTTAATTTAATTACACCACCTCAGGGACAGAGTCAATACTTGGTTTCCAACAAAACCAAGTACTCCAAAACAATGAGGTTAGTACACTTAAAAGTTCAATGTTTATACCAGGCCCTGGACCTCAGCAGAGGTCACTGGGAGTCTTCCTCACAAGGCAGCGTCCAAAACACCCTACCCCCCCATAGCATGAAACCAATTTATTTTTTAAAAATGAACACTTTTTTAATGCGTCTAATTTCTAAGGGTAATTAATTCCCCCTTTAGTTTAGGGGATGACAGGGGTACATAGCATCCTTTACAATGCACTTTCTTGAACACCATTTTTATGTCTGTGTGTGTGTGTGTGTGTGTGTGTGTGTGTGTGTGTGTGTGTGTGTGTGTGCGCGCATGTGGAAGTATGTGTGTGTGCACATGGTAGCACTCTGGTCAGATGCTTCAAAAACTTTTTTTTGTTAATATCTAGGATTTTAATCTTACAGACTGTTTAAGTACTACTCAAGTTCTGAAATGAAAATTACTGTTTTATCCAAAGAATATCCAGTCCTGCACTTTATAACACTAACACTAACAGAAGCAGTCTTTTTAGCTAAGCAAACTACACTAATGTACATTTTGGTTAGACTAGTGCTACTACAGTTACATTACGTAAATAACACAGCTAAACAGTCCGAATGGAAAGATGATAAAATTCTGCAAGCAAATGAGAGTAGTATTGCTGGAAATGAATTCCTCTTCAAGTCATGATGAGTACTTTAGGTTAAGGCAGCTGGGTACACAAGTCCCAGTACAAAAAAAGGTCCAAATCCTGGTAGGCATACTGATGCCAGAACTGAAAAAAATGACTGTAGAATCCTCAAGACATGAAGACATTCCTACAATGTGGTTAGGTTAGGCCAGGCTCAGGGGGAGGATGCCCCCCCCCCCCCGATGTAGTAGTACCCATCCACAAAAACTGACAGGCCAAAAAAGAGCCAGGAAGACGAGATAGTGGACTACCAAAGATAAGAAAAAAATCATGTATTGTTATTATGCAAGAAGTCAAGAACTTCTAGATGGAAGATATAAAAAAGAGAAATTAGAGGAAAGAAAAATACTTGCACAAGAAAAGCTATCAAAAGCTTCAAAATGCAAATTTGTGTTCATTAATACAATGGTCTATGTTGGAGCGCCTTCTGCGTGGAGTCTGCATGTCCTCCTCGTGGTAGAGTGGCGTTTGAAAAACATGCGTTGAATGGGCGTGCCTTCCCTGAAGGTTTGACGTCGAGCTGGCTCCTTGGCACCCGTGAAAAATCTACTGCCAATCATTAGCGGACCGGAGTTCCGCTGTGGCGACCCCTAACCGGGAAAAGCCGAAAGAAGAAGAAAATACAACTGTCTATGTAATATTTTTTCATGAATCAAAGAAAATTCTGGCCATCTGGAAGAAGCAACCCAGGAAGTGCGAAAATATAAAAAAAAATAAATAAAAAATTCTAGACAGTTTTGAATTGCATAAAAAAAACCACAGATGGACATGGGAAAGAGATCGGATACGATGCAAAATTTATGCAAAGAGAAAGCCAAACTAATCAAATACATCTGGAGCAGCTTTTATTTCTGTTGGAGAAATATAGGCAAAGGCACCCAGATATTGAACATGTTATAATACAAAAAATAAGATCACGAAGGGGGAACACAGAATAGAAGACTTGTAAAGTATTAGTTAAACGTTATGGAATAGCTGCGAAGTGAAGGATTTAGTGTAGAAAGTCTGACGTGGGTTATATCACAGCATGACAGAACAATGAGCCTCCAAAGTAAAGAGAAACAGGAGTGAGGGACCTCTGAAGAAGAAATATGGACATGGGAAAGATGGTGCAATATTTATGCAAAGGCAAAAGCAAAACTAACCAATACAAAAAAGCAGCACCAAAAATATCTGAAGAAAAATACAGGCAAAAGCATCTGGATATGGACAATTTTACAATACCAAAAATAAGAAAACAGGGAAGTAGAAAACAGGATTAGTAATGGAAAAGCTAAAGAAACAGAAATTGAAGTTGTGTTACTTGCAAAGTTCCATCCCTCTCTCTGTAACAGGGTGCAAGGGAGCTAGCTGCAGGGTTCACTGGAAACATCCTAAAGCAAACACACAAGGACTCATCCAAAGATAGTACGAGTCCACTCAATCCACCCACCATTTATTTTGGCCAAACTGTACCACTCTGCCATTGTGCTTTAAGCATTAGGGCATTCAGTCTTTTCTGCATGTATTTTAGCCTGCAGAGAGACCAATCTGAAGACAAGTGCCCTAGTTTGCAAGCAATAGCTTCACAATCTGTAAACCCTCCCCCACAAACATCCTGCTGGTCAGCTTTAACTCTACTTCCTCACAAGCACTGACATTTACTCTTACTCAAGCTATTTCTCCATTATATTTTCCACTACTTCTACACTTGCTACTCTCATTTATATCCCCCAGTCTTTCTTCAGTGGAACTGCATGCCTTCAAGGAAGTCACCCTCTGTGTCTCCTTTCCTTTATTTCTCCTTGCAGTGCAGAGGGCGCTGGGAGCTCCGAGAACAAGTGCCGGGGGTCGGAGACCCTCAACATAGCCCTCTCCCACTACATCAAAGGCGCCGAGGGGCCGCCGACGACTCAACAAAGGATCCGCTCCTCGATCGGAGAGTGGACGGACGCGCCGGCGCTGCGGCCGGGGCGTCGACGTACAGTACGCTTGGCACGGGCGCGCGCTCGGAAGCCGATCCCCGATCCGGTCCCTCGATCCGATCGAGGATCCGGACGATCTCGAGGTCGCAGGGTCGGGCCGGGCAGGGCACGGTACTATCGGCGCTCCGCCACCCCCGCCCTCGGCTCGCCCGGCTCCTGCCTGCTCCAGATAGCGGAGGGCAGTCGGAGAAGGAGCGGGTGGGAGAAGGAAGGAGGGGAGAGGGGGGCACTCCAGCTCCCCATCTGCATCTGGGCCTGGATGCATCTGGGCCTGGATGAACCTTCTCATCATCAAAGAAATCAGATGAGGACCTGACGAGGGGCAGGGAGGTAGGCCTGAGTGTGCCTCCTCGCCTGCCTCCTCTCCTCCCTCTCCTCTCCCCCTCTGTGGAGACGGAAGGAGACCGGGAGACCGAAGCCGAGAAGGAGGAGGACAACCGAAGGAGGAGCGGGCGGGGCTCAGCCAGAGGGAGGGCCGCCCCCTGGCCCGCCAGGCGCCGAGGTCCTTTGTTCTCCGGTCCCTTCCCTCTCTCTCCCAAACAGTTATTAAACCACGTTCACCTCTGAGCTAGTATCTGTGCACAGTCACCATTGACTCAGTGCACTCGACTGTCTCTTTAGTTAATTTTTATTTTTTCTGTAGATGTGTCCCTGCAAGCCACTAGACATATATGTAACAGTGAAGCCTACAGTTTGAACACCAGTCTGTGGGCTATATTTTTATGTAAATTATACATATTATGGCAGCCTGAAAAAGAACTTTGTCCACAATAACAGCTCCATTTTCTTAGACCACAGCAATACCTTTTGTACTGTCTCCTTCAACTGTGCTCCAATGACTGTTTTTTTGGAAGTCCACTGTCTCCCTTAAGTTTTTCTCCTTTGACCCGATGCTTGTGTAACCACTTTCAGTTCTGAACTAGTATTTTTCCAGAGCTGCAGTCCTGCATTCTGGCTTACTTTTTTCATTGTTCTGCTGATCTCTACTGGTGGTGGTGGTGGTGGTGCAGGGTAGCCTTTTGACTCTGCATTTCAAAGTTCATACAAACTTCCTTACCACTACACAGTGCAATGGTTTACTGTTCTACATCACCATTAGTCAGGTCAAGGTGATATTGGACTTACTCCCCTACTAAAACTTTGCCCTAGAGCAACAAAATCAAGAACTTTCATCTACTGGCACTGAAGCCTTCTAGACTGCATTGATAATTTTACTTGCCTCTCTCAGATGATGTGTGGTTGTTTAAGTTCAGTCACTTACTGGTAAAGAGATGGAGAAAAACACATTTTTTTCAACCAGTTTTCTTCACCCTTGTTAAAACTTGGGTTCACACCGCTCCCCTATCCCCAATTCCCAACCCCCTTACTCTACATTTATACTTCCTTAGCACCACCAACATATTCCTCAAACCAGTACCATTGGTTCCCTCCAGAAAACACAAATCAATAAAATTACTCTCAACAGTAACATGTGCTCTAGTTTACCACCCAAGACTCTCAAACTGTCCTACTCCTTGCACCCTGTAACCATCATAGAACATCTATTCAACCAACCCAGTGCCCTAATTTACAGCAAAGATAAAACCCAAAGTCAAACAAAATGTCCCTCAGAGTTTACTATTCCTCCTCACTCTACTAGCCTTCATCACCAATTATTAAATCAAGCTCTTTTAAATATTTAGGACTTCAACCAATCCTCGCAAGGAATATCAATATCTACCCAGCATTTCTCCAGAACACCTTATCTCTATAAACAAACCACATCGAATTTCATCTATAAATATCTCAAAACTACTAAGAATCCAAATACAATAGCAAACCAAGACCAAAACATAACTGGCTACACTCTTCCCCCTGTAAAATATAAATTCAAAAAATTAGTGGAGATATTCATTCCAACCCAGGTCCTACTGTTCACACAGCTATCACTTCCAACCCCAAAATAAACCAGTCACCCAATACCTCTCAAAAAAAAAAAAAATCAGAACTCATCTTACTACATATGAAGTACTACGAGCAATAAAATCCATGATATACATGCCTAGCTTGCCACACACACACTGTTGATGTAGTCATAGCTACCAAAACTTGGTTAAAACAAAGGATAATGAGATCACCCCCCTCCCCGAACGCACTCTATTCAGGCATGACAAACAAAACAAGCATGCAACTGGTGTAGCAATCTATAAAAAATCCCTAACCATAATCTTACTCCCACAGGAAAGGTGGAAAAGTGACAGTATAGAATAAAGACACAGAAATATTCCTGCAATGGGGCTAGGCCAAGCTCAGGAGAAGGAAGGCCCTGGTGTTGTAGACAGAATTCCACAAAATTACAAAAACTGATAGAGTGGACTACTGAGGATATATTGAGGATAAGAAAGAAATTATGTATTGTTACTATTATGCAAGAAGCCCAGAATTTCCACACAGAAGCTATACAAAAAGATTAAGAGAGATTAGAAGATAGAAAAATACATGTGCAAGAAAAATTGTCATTTGTGTTCATTAATGCAGTATATTTATAAAAATCATTATATAGACCAAGAAACCTTGGACCAGAATTCCAAGATGTCTGCACATTGAGTAACAGCTTAACTCTAGCTCTCCCAGTGTAAAAACAGAAACTCAACAAAGAAGGCTGGTAGACTTATGTTTGTGGGTAAATTTCAGTAACTGGCTAGTAAGTGTACTGCCTTGATGCCAGGAAAAAAGAAATACAGAGCACCTGGAAAAAATTCAGCTACAAAAAGTGAGGAAGAAACACTGACTGGGAAAATTTCTGCAGCTGTTCACAAAAAACAATGCAACCTCAAGGGAGGACTTCCAGTAACCTACAGGAAGGTACAAGACAACTGTTCAGAAACCTGGTTAAAATAAACAAAACACTGATGAAGTATATCAGCATAAACAACAAAAGGCTGGGAAAAATGGAAGATGCTTTAAACAGATATTCAGATGAGATAATAAAGCTGCACAAAATAATAATAATACTAATAAACAGAGGATGAAATCAAGAAAAGGCTGGCTAAATGAGACTGCACAGGAAGAGATGTTGAATTAGAAGACAGACCACTTAGGGAAAACCTGAGATTTTCAGCTATACTGGTGAAGCTGGAAGGAACAGACTGTATTAAATGTTATGAATGCACAAATAAGCAACTGGACTGGTATTCCACAGCAGGAGTTGTTAGTTGAAAGGGCATACGGTGTGTACTTTTCAAACCTGGCTATGAGAAGGAAACCTAGACCTTTAATAGCAAAGATGCAATCTTACCAGTACAAGGAGTCGATTCTGACAAAACCATGGCAGGAGGACAAAATACTAAAAGTAGAAAAGTGGGAGACAGCACAGTGTTTGTGGAGAATGATTGCTCACTGTACATCAGACAGAAGAGTATATTCATTCCACTATTCAGAGAATGTCAAGATGCAGGTATAAGATTCAAACTGCAGTACCCAGCTGTCTTCAAGGTATTCTTCCCTAGAGGGACAAAATAAATGTTTTGATGAAGTACATACTAAAGGAGGAAATACAAAAGTTTGTTCAACAAAAAGTGAGCTGTGAAACAGGAGGTTCTGTTTGTTCGTCTGGTAACAGAGACCACAGAGAGCCTGTACCTATGAAACCTTTTCCACTGTTTCAATGGAAAATGGTGGATAAAAGGAAGAGAGCATAAGAGTTGACTAGAAGACTTGAGAGTACACTGGAAATGAAGCAGAGACAAGATCTGGGAGATTGACACGAACAGCAATAAAAACCAGTACCTTAATGTGGGATTACAATGCAATCATTACATTTGTGAAATATGACAGAACAAGAAAATTTGGAAGTATTGGGCTTCTTCAGAATTTGTTGGACTTGTGGGGGACTAGTACATGCCCTACTTAATGTCATTACTGTTTGAAAAAATGCTTTTGGGGAAGGGAAGAGAGGGAGAAAGTTAGCTGCAAGTAAAGAAAACATTTTTTCTTAATAGCACTATTTTTATGGTGTACGGTTTTCTTTGCATGCTATAAAGTAAAGTTCTCAGTTATTTTAAGTGTAATGGGGACTGTAAATAGGTGCTGCTGTTTTTTTTCTTCCTTTCTTTCTCCCCTTTCTTCTTGTTCAATTTAAAGAAATGCAAGCTGTAAAACAAACCTTCGTAAAGGAACATGGCAAAAGAAAAATTAATGTATTTTTTCTCATTCTTGCATGGTGGAATGACTAGATTATGGACCTTAGATAGATTTAATAACAAGTTTTAAAAGAAAGCAAGTAAATGAAAAAAGAATACAACATATTAGGAGGCTTTTTTCTAGCAAATGCATGTATGCTTAGTAGTAATTCTGTATCTGGCCCTCATATTGCCATGGAAACCATCTGATAATGAGAAATTGGCTGTCTAGTTCTCATGTTCCCATGGAGACAATCTGATAAACAGAAATTGGTTACAGTCTGGTGGGGAGTGATTGCCTAGGGAAAAAAAAAAAAAAAAAAGAGAAAACTGGCTATGAGATAATGTTCTCTGAAAGCATTTAGTCATTTTCCCAGCTGGGAGAACTACAACGATAAGACAAAACCAGTTAGCACTTAGTAGAAGCACAGGCTGCACCATGTCTATTAGCATGGATAACCTTTCTTTTAGGTTAACTCAAGTTTGTGAGTGTGGCTGTCAGTTTGGAACATTTAGGAGAGTAAAACTTCAATATTTGAAGATGTACATAGTTTTGTGTGTTAGTAGTGAAATTAATCAGTTTTAGGGGTTATTTTTTGTTTGAGGGCTTTCAATAAAACAAAGAGTTTTTTAAGAGTGACATAGGCTCAAATGGATACGACAAGAAAACTATACGAAAGTTCAACCTGCCAAACAGTATATGCATGTAACAAAAGCTGGAACTGGACATTTAACAAAAAAAAAGATATTAAACATAAAAGGTGTGAAAAATAACTTTTTAATACAGTAATGCTTTCTGCAATGTATTTAAATGTTAATGGTCTCACAGATAAATACAAAAAAGAAAGAATAGTGAACTACATTAAAAATGTAGAGTGCAAATAGCTATGCTAAATATCACACTTGGAAAGAACAATGTGAATTTGATAAAGAAATGTTTTCAGGATGGTTATTCAGTGGAATATCTGGGTCGAATGAAAAGAAGAGTACTTCTATTAATTGCAAGGGGAGCTCCAACAGTGATAGAAGAGGTTAAAAATGATAATAATGGTAGATTTGTAGTGCTAAGGGGCTACTGGCAAAGGAGGGAGATTACACTGGCATGTACTTACATTCCACCTAAAACTGCTATAATGGAAGTTAAGAAAATTAAGGGAGAAATAATCAGTTTTCAGCAAGGAATATTACTTATAGGTGGGGACTGGAATTTGATTTGCAGCAATGAAGATGTGTCTGGGGACCCACAAGGGAAAGTACAACAAAGGATAGTAGATTTTTGAAGAGATGTATGAAAATATTTGGCATGGAAGACGTGAATTCAGCAACTAGGAGTTAGGAGTGAATTTTCATATCATTCCCCAAACTAAAAAAAAACTAGGCTAGGCAGAATGTACATTTCACATGAAAATGTGCACTTAATTGAAGGCCTTGATATGCACCCAGTAACTATTTCAGATCATGTGTCAATAATAAGCAAAATAAAAATGCAGAGCAATGAAATAAAAATGAGATACTGGCACTTTCCCCATCTACATATTGAAAAAACGAGTAATTTAGGGAATGGGTAGTGGAGATTATTCAGGAGCTATTAAAGAGGATAGAAATTACTTCTGAAAATATAGCTAGAGGGTGGGATAAAATTAAGCTGGAGTTTAAAAATAGGGTGTAAATAAAAGAAAGGGAGATATGGTTAAGTAGTACCAAGAATTATTTTGAGGGCCTGACAAATGTTAAAGTATTGGAGAATATGGGAAAACTTACAGAACAAGAGGAGGATCAGCTACAGAATGCTAAACAGAAAATATGAGATTACCATAATAACATACATGAATTTACAAAGATTGGCATTAAGCAAATGGTTTTTGATAACACTAGAGCACAAAAACTTTTTGCACAATGGCTCAGGCAACAGAATGTAGAAAGGGATGTCACCAAGCTTAGGGAACTTGTAACAAGGGAAGTAACAAGAGAACCTGTAGAAGTATTAGAAATATTTCAAAAATTCGGTGAAGGTCTGTATAAAGCAGAGAAATATGGAAATCAAGAAATGATACAAATGGAAATGTTTATGGAAGAATTAAGTATGCCAAGGTTAGAGGCAGATGAGGCTCAATTACTAACTGTTAGCATGGGTCTATATTAATTCACCGAATGCTTAAAAAAGCAAACTGTGATTAATCGACCCTATGTAAGTGAAAGCTTACACTGTCGAAGTGTCAGAAATAAAAAATCAATTTCAAACATTACATTAAGTGGGGGGCTGCTCCCCCCCCCGCTTAAATATACCAACTCCAGGACTGCACTACAGTGCCGAAAATAGCAAAGTACCGAAGTGGCCAAGCAAATTCTTTCCCAGGGGAAAGAATTTGCTTAACAGCCACTTCGATATTTTGCATTTTCAGCCTTTTAAGTAGGACCAAGACGCATTCAAAAGAATGCGTCTTCGGTCTTCTAATATAGACCAGTTAGCAAAGCAGGAGATGAAATAAAAATTATGCTGTATAAGCAATCTGCAGGAAAATCCTCAGGAATAGATGGTATTCCTGTATATAAGTTTGGAAGCTAGGAGGGAAAAACTGATAAAAGATCTGGAAGGTTTTGTTTAACAGTATTTTAAGAGGAGAAGTACCAACTTCCTGGAAGAAAGCAGTGGTAGCTGTAATACATAGAGAGAAAAGATCCATTAGATCCAGCTTCATACATGCAGATTTTAATACTAAACCATGACTATAAGTGTTCTGGTCTCTAATGGCTAAAAGAATGGGAAAAGTAATGCCAAAACTGATGGCTGTGGATCAATGTGGTTTTGTGAAGGGGAGGCAAACATCTGACATTAAAAGAACACTGATGATCCAGAGGGAAGCAGAATGTTAGAAAATACCATTCTTGTTGGTGGGTCTTGATGCAGAGAAAGCATAATGACAAAGTAAGCTGGGACTTTATGAGCAGGGAAATGGAAACTTTTGCATTTCCTGAAAAAAATTATAACGTTAATTAGGAGGATATATGAAGGATCGGAGGCGAAAATTAAAGTGAGTGGGGTCTTCTCTGATAATTTCTGCTTGAGCAGAGGAACCAGGCAGAGGTGTCCTCTTTCCTCTCTGTTATTTGCATTATATTTACAACCAGTGGCAAAAAAAAAAAAAATCAGGGAATCAGAAATTCAAGGATATAATTGGTATGGTAGTCAAAAAAGCAGTCTCTACTTGCAGATGATATTTTATATATGACAAAACCAGAAAGAAACATTACAGCATTATGAAACATTATGAAGCAGTTTCAAATTTTTTTGGGATAGAAAATGAATGAAGTTAAAACAAAGGCAATAACAGTAAATTATGTTCCCACACATGAATTGGTCCAGCAATATCCATTTTTATGGAGACATGATAAATGAAATATTTAGGAGCATGGACTAAAAATGATTCTGGTGTGGCAGCCAAGGATAAGTGGAAAGAGACTAAACAAAAGACAATACAAAAACTAAAAATGGAAGCTTTGTTATATGGACGTGGATAGTAAGATATAAGCAGTTAAATGTTTTTAGTCCCATAGCGTTGTCGCCTCACTGTAAGACGTTGTCCTGTTCAATTCTCAGCTAGAGCGTCTTCTGTGTGGAGACATGCATGAATGGGCGTACCTTCAAAAAATAGACTGCCAATCATTAGCGGACCGGAGTTCAGCTGTGGCGACCCCTAACCGAGAAAAGCCAAAAGACACAAAGTCTTGGATATAGGTACCGCATATTTTTATCAACCAGGGGAGAAGTTGTGAATAGCAATTAATAAAGAGCTGAAGGACTTTATCTGTGATGGGAAGATGGCAAGAGTCAAGTGGGATAAGTTGATTCTACCAGTAGACCAACAGGGCGAATTGGGATTACCCAATTTGAAGGGGTATTTCAGAGCCAAACAGTTAAGGCTCCTATACATAGCACAAGCAGAAATCTATAATTCAAAGTGGAAAGGGATGATAATAAAACAGGGGGAAGTCCAAGAAACAAGGAGAGACTGAGATTTTGGATGCAGGATTTTAAGGAAAATAACAATCATACAGAATATTATATCCATAAAGTAGCAAAAAGTTTCCCCAAAAACTAAGCCAACACAGGAATGGAGAAAGGAGATTCTGCCAATAGGGATGACTGCAATTAGGGATACAGACAATAGGCAAGAGGGAGCAAAGGAACCAAGGTAATGGGAGCAGAAAACTAGAGAGGGAAAGATGACAGAATGGGAAGAGGTCAAGCATTTATTTGGACTGCAGGTTAGAGATTGCCTTCCCTATCAAGGATTTATATCAGAATATAGGCAAAGAGAAAGAAATGGGTTGGGGGTCCTAAACGAAAGACCATCACTGGTAGAGTTTTTACTAGAATATAGAACAGAAGCAGCCTTAAAAAAAAAAAAAAAAGGAATAACTGATATAACTATAAGAATCACAGGTTAGAAAGGATTCGGAAAAGAGATTTGATAAGCAATTCACAAAGAAACAATGGGAGAATATTGGTATGTCTCCCAAATATGCAACAAAATCTAGAAGACTTACGATTTTTGCTTGGAAGTCTTTACATAAATATTTTTATACCCAAGTAGACTTCAGAGAATTTTTCCTCAAGAAGACAGCAAATGCTGGAGGTGCGACAAGGAAGAAAGAGGTAATTGGGAACATATTTTCTGGAAGTGCATTAAGTTGGTAGACTTTAACGATTCCCTGTGCAATGCACTGTCGGAGATGCTGGGTGGTCAGATTGGGTTAATTAAGGAGATGATTTTTCTGAGCTAGGATAGAGAAATGGAATTACCTAGACATGGTAAGCCTTGCTACATCTAATTATGGTGGCTGCCAAAAAAAGCAATTACTAGAAAATGTAAATAAAAATCTAAACGAATTGTACTATAAGTAGTGAATACAGTAACAGAGATAAAACAACATTAATTGAGATATTTAGAAAAGGGTAGGAGCAAACTCCATAGGAAAAAAATGAGAATTCTGGGAACGATACATACAGGGGAGGATTGAGGTTTAAAAGAAGGCAGGACTTAAATGAGCTATGTAATGTTGGACTGAAAATGGCTGGGTAGATAAGTGATGTATAATGTTTGCAACTGGGAGTGTGTCAGTATGGTTTGTGACAAAATGTTTTCAACTACGATTGTGTTGGTGTGGTTTGTTCTCCTTTATATAATTGCCTAGGTCATAAGTGGTGATTTAACAAAAAAGGCCAGGAATTAAGTTTATGTAATCTTGCTTATGTTATACTATATAAAACAATATATGTGAAGTACAATGTTTGTAAACATTAACTTAATACAGTTTGATTACTTTTATACAAAAGGAGGAAGTCTGAAAAAGAACAAAATAGATTTTTGAAAGGTATAAAAAAGAAACATAGAGATGTGGGAAAGAGAGGGACCTGATATGGTGCAATATTTATGCAAAGGAAAAAGCCAAATCAGTTTAAAAAAAAAAAAAAAAAAAAAGCCCCAAAGATATTTGAGGAGAAATGCAGGGAAAGGCAGATATGGAAAATTTCACAATTCAAAAAATAAGATCACAAAGAGGGAATGTAGAGCAGAAGATTAGTAAAGTAGGAGTTACAAAAATAGAAGATGAAGCTATGGAATACCTACAGAGTGAATGATTTATTGAAGAAAGTCCAACACTGGTTATATCACAGCATGATGGAACAATGAGGCCCCCAAATAAGCAGCAACAGAAGGAATAAGATATCTGAAGAAAAAATACTGACATTGTAAACAAAAAGATTTAATATGGTGCAATGTTTATGCAAAGGAGAAAGCAAAACTAATTAATACAAGAGCAGCACTGAAGATATTTGAAGAGAAATACAGGCAAAGGTATCCAGATATGGAAAGTTTTACAACACAAAAAAAAAAAACAAGGAGAGGAAAAGTAAAAATGAGGATTAGTAATGGAGAAGTTAAAGAAATAGAAACGGTGGTTATGGATTACTGCAAAGTGAAGCATTCTTAACAATCCCTGAACTGGCCTGAACTCCTGCAACACCTCACATACATACAATTATCTACAGCACACAAAATTATATACAAACTCCTCGAATGTCCAGCCCTCACTTCCCTTCTAACTCTCTTATCAACCAAACCAGCATCTCAGATCTGAAAATCAATCCATTATCAAAGTAAATAGACCAAAACTCCCTGCAGGTCATTATCTCTACTCTTTCGCTGTAGCCAAACTCTGGAATAATCTTCCACCTGTTCTCCAGACCATTAATAGTGCCCCTTTATTTAAAAAAGTCTTTACATCAATATCTCTCTTCACAATGGCTCTGTCCATGTACCATCTCCAGTTCCTCAATAAACTGATTTCCTGATTGACCCCTTCTATTCCTATACTCATTATTTTCTCCTTTAAGTGTCAACCTTGAAAAAAATCTTGTACCCTATTTTGCCTTACATGGTATATGAAAAATAGTGTAGTTACCCATCCTTCTTTTATGCATACTATATAAGCTAGTCTGCATAGTCTGTCTAAAATGTACTATATAACTGTATACGTGGATGGCTTATCTGTCTTCTCTGTTAAACTCTTCATACATTGGATACCTTGCCATGAATCAAAGTTGATTTCATAACTTAGTCATGTAATTGTACAATGTTCCAATTGACTCTCCTAACTAATACTCTTTTTGTAACTTGGCTATACTTTGGAAATTGTTGTTTAACAAATTTCGATCATCTGTATTTGTTATGGAACTCTTCTTCCCGGGCCGCCAATGAAAATGAGCTCAGACAGTATACCCTTAATGCAGGTCCTTCCTATTCTCTGTGATTAAAAATTAACCCTCAAGCAGCCCTTTCAGGGCTGTTTGCCTTAGTTTTGTATCACTTGAGCCCCACCTGTTTACTTGCATCTCTATGCATTCCCCCTCATTACTAATGTATCTCCCAAGTCTAATCTATGTACAAACTGGCTACTAATAAGCAAGTCAATGTGAAGACGCTCCCAACATTCATAAACTTTGCTGTCTCTTCTCTCCTTCACTTTACAAGTAAAGTCCGTAGTACTACTCACCCCCTCTGATGCCTTCACTGATAGTTTCTCACTGCTTGCCTCCCTGGTTTGGCTGGTTTCTTTGCATTGCACCTGGTTCACACTATTTTTGCTATCCCCATCCCCAATAGCAAGTCTATATTAGATTCCTGCTGTTTATGGAGCCATCTTTAAATTACTAGTCTCCCATCAGGACACAAGTGCTCATCAGTAGTTGAATTCTGTTCACTGGTAAGCCATCAGATCCTTACCTGGTGATCCACAGCTTGGAGGGGTTTAAGCCCTGGTCCATTCGCCTGTGCTATGCACAGGCTCACTTCGCTCCCCACCATGCCCCCCCTAATCCCACCCATCCCCATTACATCTAGATTTATTCTAGGCACTAACCCCTCTCAATAACAAGCAACCAGTCAGAACAATACACCAGTCAGAACAATACTAGTAACCTATCTCCTCTGCCGGCCAAAGTACCCCACCCACTTCCAATCTAGCTGCTCATTTGACACAGTCATGCTACTACCTAATGTGCTTACACTCCTTACCTGCACTTTTCTTGCACACTTTACATCCTACCAGAACTCCATAATAGACAAACCCACTACTATCACTGCACCCTTACTCTCACTTCTATCCATCAGCCACCTACTAATTACACTTGTCATACCATCATAATCTTTATCCCAATACACTGACCATACTACCAGTCACCTGTTACATTCACACAAAAAAAAATCCCTAAAATATGACAGGTTAATTACCAGATTTATAAAATTTATGTTTACTGCCCTATCCACCCTGACCCTGATCCTACCATTACAAACTCCTCACCTAAAAATCTGCCTAACAACTGCTCTTTCTCACAACTAACATCCAACAGAAAGCCATCTGACCTCCTGTTCATGTGTCTAAATATCAGAAGTATAACTAATAAAATCCATGACCCAAATGCCAAAATAGCCTTATACGCTCCTGATATTCTCATCCTGACTGAAACTGGACTCAAACCTTGTATCAAAAGTGAGGAAATACTCCCAACAGGTTATAACATTCTTCAAGTAGATAGACTTTCTAAGAAAGGAGGTGGTATGGCTCTATTGTTTAAATACCACCTCAGCATTCAGATCCTAAACACATCTGCCCGCCAAACTGGAAATGAAGAAATCCCATATGCCAACCTCAGACTAAACCAAAATAAAACAAACATCATAGTATGCTACTTTCCACCTGGCCAAAACATCCCATCCCTGGAAAACCTCCTGAACTGGGCTAACCATTCACTATCCCAGAAACCATAATCCTACGTGATTTTAATATCAACTGGCTATCTTGTAGTCACAATCATCCAGCCCAGCACAGAAACCTTCCTGGCTTCTCCCAACTAATACAGTCACCTACCCGGATAAATAAAAACTCTAACAAATATACTACTCTCGACTGGCTATTAGTCAATAAAGACCCTCAGTCATACTTAGCTGGCTGTTTACCAGCCAGCCTGAGAGACCACACTCCAACATTCTTTCTGAGACACCACTTAAATTGTGCTAAACCCATCAACTATAGGAAAATCTGAAATAGGGTAAACTTCAACCCTCTCTCCTTTATCTCATCCCTTTAAAAATGTGAATGGACTCCACTAAAGTACCTTAATCTGGATGAAGCCAACAACTTCTTCAAAAGCACCTTCCTAAACATCCTAAGAATACATGCCCCCATAAGAAATGCCAGAGTCAAAACACAGTACTCCTGTTAGCTACAAAAAAGCACCAAGGCACTAATGAAAATCAGAGATGAGGACTGGGAGCACTGGCACTTAAAAACCCCCTCCTCTAGACAGTCAATTCCTAGAGTTGAGCAACAAGGTCAAAAAGCAAATAAAAGATAAAACCCAATATTATCAGTCTGCCCTACACTCCTCCCATCACAACCCTAAGCAGTTCTGGCCCACAATAAACTCCATTCTCCACAGAGGTAAAGTAAGCACCCCCCCTACCTACCACTCCCCCTTGCACCAGCAGTATTGCTGACTCATTCAATAAACACTTTACCGAAACTATTTGTCTTTGACTAAACAAAACAGAGCCCTCTACCCACCCTCCCTACATCAAAACCAAATACTCTGCCCACAGTCTTTTCTTTTTCATCAGTACCTGCCTCCTATATAAAAAAAACTTCTATTGAAACTTAAGCCTACAAAACTTGCAGCTGACAATCTCCCCTCTGAATACCTAAAAATAGCAGCAGAAGCCCTAGCTTATCCAACCTCTATCTTGATCAGTCCTTATCAGAAAGCTATGCCCCCACACCGTGGAAAATATCCCACATCATTCCCCTTCATAAAGGTGGCTCCTCCAGTGAACTTTCCAATTACCGCCCCATAGCCATCTTTTCTCCACTTTCTCCACTTTCCAAGATACTTGAGAAATGCATCCATTCTCAAGTCAGACTACCTCTTAGCTAATAACTTCCTCTCCAGCACCTAGCATGGCTTCAGGCCATACTACAGCACTACTACCGCCTTGCGCTCTTTCACTAATGCTATCCATCATAAAAATAATGGCCTGTTCTCCTCTGCTATATTTGTGGATCTATCCAAGGCTTTTGACATGGTCCCACACAAACTACTAATCTCTGTTCTCACTAACCTATCCTTTTCCCAATCAGCTACTGATTGGTTTCACAGCTATCTAACTGGCTGCCAACAATCAGTTGTCTGGCGTAATGACTTATCTCCTTGACTTACTGTAACACTCTGTTCCCCAAGGCTCCATTCCTTGGTCCCCTACTATTCTCACTCTTCACCAATGATCTATTCACAGCCACCAACCATGCATCTCTTATACAGTATGCAGATGACTCCACCCTCATCTGCTCAGCCCCAGCTATACCTGAAATTCACAAGATCACACCGGAAACATTTTCGTCTGTAGAAAACTGGCCATCTAATGCCCAGTTATTACTCAACCCGTGCAAGACTAAACTCCTTATCTTCCCAACTCATTAAATCTAACCCAATTATACCCCACTTTAATATTCTAGCCAAAGACAATACAGTCATCTCCCAAACAGAACACACCAAACTACTTGGTGTTGAGACGGATAATCTCAGATTTGATGCTCACATTTCTCTTACCATAAAAAAGTTCACAAAAAGACTAGGTGCATTTTACAGAAACAAACAATTCCTCACCAAGACAGCTAGAATTTCTGCTGCCAATTCCTACCTAATCACAACTTTACTCTACGCCTCTCCTATACTTACCTACCTTAGACAAACAGACCTAAACAAGCTCAAGGCTTGCTACAATAAAATTGCCAAGTTTACCACTGGTGCATCTTATCGCAGCCACCACTGTATCTCACTTGGAGAACTTGACTGGCCTGGATTCCCTTAACGTCTTCACCTGAATCAAATCTCTCTCGCCAAGTTAGTAAACCATCCTCTTAAAGTTCCATCCCTTCAAAACCTTCTCCAGCCCTACTGCTCCACTAGATCACTACGCTCCAGCAGCAAAAATCTACTTCTAGTGACCAAACCCAAGAACTCAGCTGGAGAAGCACTTGTCGCCTGCATCATATCCAGATTATGGAACAATCTCCCCCACCACTATAACCACACTACCTTCTTGCAATCACTTCAAGACTGCAGTAAAAACTCACTTAAAAAATCTCTGGTTATGCCCATGTACCAATCCCGACTAGTAACCCTCCTTTTACCTCCCCTAGCCACCCTGCCTCACACCATTTGATCACTGCATTCCTTCCTCCGCAGGCTCTGGCTCACCCTTTACCCTCCCCTTCCCTCCTCAATCTCTCAAACCCATTACAACATGCTTAATTACCTCACTTCATCTCAACTCCAAATATATATCCAACTGACTTACACCTATCTTCCTCTCACTACCACTTATACTACTCACTTAGTCTCCTCTTACTCCTCTATCTTCACCTTCCATCCCATTAGCCATTCTAGCTTGTTCCACCTTCATGTGGAGCTTCTGCTTTATATCTGTGTGAGCTTAGTGCAATATTTGTATACAGGATTTAGGTATAGGAGTTAAGAAAAGTATCCGTCCGTTCAAGCTTAGTACTATCTGTATATACATCCTACCTTTATTCCTAACCTCTAGCTAGATATTGGCATATCTGATCATTACCGTTTCATATTTTATGTATAGCTAATGTTTGGTGCAGTATGTATTTGCTATTGTATGTATACTCAATCGTTCTTCATGTACTCTGCTGCTCATTTATTGTTCTGTGGAGCTTTTCTCCCCAGGCATCCACTGAAAAAGGACCTGTATCCAGTTGTAATTTCCCGGTAAACAAACGTAAATAATAATAACAGACAGACAACAATAATTTCAGCCCAGTGGACTTTCCTGGTCAACAAAAGCAAGCAAATAAATAAATATAAAATATAAATAAAATAAATTTAGTGTAGAAAATCTAACTCTAGTTAGATCACAGCAGGACAGAGCAATGAATCCCATATGAAAGGAGTAACATCTGATCAGTTGCCATATGAAGATACTTTGGAGTCTTCCATAGAAAACAAAAGTTCAGCTGGAGTTGCAGAGCAAGGGAAGCAACAGGAAACTGTGGCAACTCTGACGCAGTCAATGTTGCAGAGTGATAGGCCAGTGAGCTCCCACATGAAAGAACAAAAGATGACAGGATGAAACTGAGCAGAATGTGGCACAGGAAGATGCTCCAAAACTTTCTGTAGAATGCCCACAGGAAATGGGGAACAAAGAATGTGCCCTCAATTTAGAAGTGATCAAAGAGTTGCTTGATTCAATAGAGATGGACAGACATATTAAGGTCAATGAAAGAAACAGACTACAGAAAGTTAATAAAATCCCAAAACTCAGAGGTTTGATAAAACAAATGAACAGAGTAATTAGAAATGTACATAGAAATTCATCTGTTATAACGGAAGTGAACAGGATATATTACTGTGCAGCTAATTAACAGATAAAGTCTTACCACAAAAACACAGTGCAGTAAGGGAAAGGAAGGGGAGAAATCAAATGCCATCATGAAGCACCGAACAGAGAAAACTATAAAGCAATGCGCAGTATCAGAGCAGATCAGGATCTATTGTACACTATTGTAAATAAACTAAAAATATCAGCAAAGACAGGAAAAACTTAGAAGACATGCAGATAAATGAAATGTACAAAATAAGCAATTTATTGATATCCCAAAAAAGGTTTCATAGAGAATTGGGAAACAAGGCAAAAGGAATTGAACCACAAGTAAAAGAAAGAGCAATACGTTTAAACATGCAGGATATGATATGGGGTAAAGTAACGGCCAAGCAGATTGAAATAAAGTCAAGAAAAGCTCCCAATTGGAAAATCCCAGGCCCAGTTGCAGTATCTAAATGACTAAACATATTATCTTTACGTGAAGATTTAGCCTTGAACAAGAACTATTTATATGCACACCCGACAGACACCAACCTGGTTAAAAGGAAAACAATACTCCTACTCAAAAGCTAACCTGCAAGCTATCCTAAAAACTACAGACCAATAACTTGCCTTCCAACAATGTATAAACTATACACTGGAATTGATGACAAAAGAACATATAATCATGGCAATAGAACAAAAGGGTAACAAAAGAAAATCATATGAAACAAAGGATCATTTGTTGTCAAGTCATAATGGAGAACTGTAAAAAGGGGAGGAACCCAAGTAGGGCATGAATAGACTACAAAAAGCATTTGACAGCATTTCACACGGATAAAAGAGTGCTTAATGTATAAATTATACCATGACCCCCCAAAAACGTGCACGCTGATTGGCCAGCGTGCACATTGTAAATAGAGTTATACTAATGGAAAAAGGTCCGGTCGCCCGGACTTTTTTCCATTAGTATAACTCTTTTTAAACACTGTCTCGCTATGTTAAATGGGTTTAACATGGCGAGACAGTTTAAAATAAGCAACGGAGATCTCCGTTGCTTATTTTAAAGCTGTCTCGCTATGCTAAACCCATTTAACATAGCGAGACAGTGTTTTAAAAAAAAAGCAACGGAGAAAGCAAGATCTCAGTTGCTTTTTTAGCTATGTTAAATGGGTTTAACATAGCGAGACAGTTTTAAAATAAGAAACAAACATCTCCGTTGCTTATTTTAAAACTGTCTCGCTATGTTAAACCCATTTAACATAGCGAAAACAGTAAAAAGAAGCAATGGAGATCTTGCTTTCTCCGTTGCTTTGCTCAACTCTGATGTACTGCGCAGGCACGCAGTACATCAGAACTGCCGCGGATGCCAGACATCTGCGGAAGGGCAGTAAACAGGCATTATACTATGCCATTATTTAAGAAAAGTAATAGTTTCTTTTCTTAAATAATGTCATGGTATAATAGCAATAACCCACTTCTGGGTGTGGGTAATGCTGTATTTACCCACGGTTGGCTGTGTTTGGTCCCTCTGGCTTCGCCCTCGGGACCAAACCACGCCAACCGTGGGTAAATACAGCATTACCCACACCCAGGCATGGGTTATTGCTATAATACACTCTACACAGATTCATGGTCGCTGTAATGTAATCAAACAGTGACAAACCAGTTTGCAGTTAAGCCACCACGATAAAGGACTAATTATTTTCCAGAGATAAAAATTCAAAAGGGGATATTCCGAGGTGACTGTCACCACTTTTTGTCTTGCCCTTAACTCATTAAACTTGAGATGAGGTCAAGGCTACAATTTGGCAGAAAACAACAAAGTATAAAGACTTATCTTCTTTGTGTGGATGATTTAAAACTGTATAGTTCACCAGAACAGAAGGTACAACTGTAAGTGGTCAAAACTTTTCCAGATGACACAAGAATGTCATTTGGTCTTGATAAATGTGCAAAGGCAACCTTTAAACAGGAAAGCTGCAGCACCAAGAAAACATCAGCCTGCGACAGGAATATGATACAAAATAACTTGAGCAAGAGGAAGTGTATATTTGGGAATTGACAAAGGAACTATTAAGAACACATGTGAATATTACCAAGAAATATTTTAGAAGACTAAAATTAATACTGAAACAGCGCTGACATCTAGGAACAAAGTCCAAGCCATAAAACAATTTGCTCTTCCTGTACGAACTTACAGTTTTGGGGTGTGACTGGCCCCAAAGATACTGGATCAGTTGGACAGGAAAACAAGAAAAATGCTTCACACTTAAAAACTATTTATAAAAATTAGTGAATACCAAGATTATATATTCTCCGTTCGGAAGGAGGTATGGGCCTCTCCAAAACTGATTACATGTACAGATCTGCAATCATAGGAATGCACACATATCAGATCCAAACAGTGAAAGTTTTAAAACACGAAGAAAACAAGTCTAAGATGACTTCTCTGCTTAGTTTGGCAGAAGCGCATCGGTATCAAGCGGGAATGGAAATTAAACCTCAAGCAGACAAAAATCAGGCGGCAACTGAGGATCAGATGAGAAGGCAAGAAATGTGGAAAAGGGATAAATATAATTGTAAGTACGGAAAACTCCTGGAACAACCTAACGTCGATCAAGATCTGAATCAGGAATAGTTACAGAGGTGAATTTAAACCAAAAGATGAAAGGTTAATATTGGCAACTTTTGACAGTGGATTACATACTCATTGGTTTACAAAATCCATTGAACACATTGGAGAAACAGACAAATACAGGTTTTGTAAAACGAATTTGAGAACAGTCATATATCTTGTTGCTGGGTGTCATACATTAATGGCATAAGGCCCGTATACTGAATGGCATAATAATGTGGCAAAACTGTTGCCTTGGGAATTACGCAAATGTTACAATATTGAAGCAGCTGAGAAGCACTGGAAACATGAGCCACAAAGCATTATAGAAAATTATTTTATTTTACATTTCTTTACTGGGAAAAGTCCAAATGGGCAAAGTTGCCCGTTTTCAGCTGAGGCCCAGGGAGAAAAGCTCCATACAGTAATACAAAATAAAATAACAGTTGCACCACACAACAGTATTAGAATTCAGTTATACAGGCAAAACAAATTTTTGGTGAACAGAACAGTTACCAGGCAGTACAAAATTTTAGTGAACAGAGCAATTACACCACATAGTACTAGCAATACAAAATTTATATCTGCATTAATTTGGAGAGAGAGTCAAGACTCTGCATACGTGGTCATCCAGTATTCCTGTATTCATAGCCTTAGACATAACAGCATTGTTTAGCAGAGAGATTTAATATATAGTTCTATAAACATTGGAATAGTTTGTGTTGTGAGAACTGATATGGGTTTTGGGTAATGGAAGCCTTCATAATAGGTATAACTGGGTAGAGTGATCTTTTCAGTTATCCTGGGTTAAAGCATTTACATATCCATGACCTGATGAGATATGATTTTACCAGTTTTTTTAAACTAATTTTATCCGTGTCCTAACTTCGGGTGGGAGGGAGTTCCACATTTTTGCGATAGTACAAGAGTATAAGGAATCAAGTGCTGCAGTAGCATCGTCACCTCACAGTAAGACGCTGACTGGTTAGACTCTCAGCTAGTATTCTACGTGGAGACATGCGTGAATGGGCGTACCTTCGTTGAAGGTTGTGTGTTAGGGCTGGCAACTCAGCACGTAAAAATCAACTGCCAATCATTAGCGGACCGGAGTTCCGCTGTGGCGACCCCTAACTGGGAAACGCTGAAAGACACAACAACAAGAGTATAAGGAATCATCTGAGCTACGCTCACATTTGGATACCTTCACCAAACCTTTATTGGTAGACCTTAGCTCTCGCCTGTTGGTGTAGTGTTCGATTAGGCCATATAGGGCTGGTGTTTTGTTGAGGTAGTACAAAATCTGATGGGCTAAGTTGAGTTGATTTAAGGTAAGTAGATGAGGTAATTCCATCCAGGACAGTTGAAGGGCTAGGCAATGGCGAGATCTGTAGGAAGAGTTAGTAGCAAATCTTGTTACAATAACAACATGTAGACAGTTTGTTTAGATCACCTTTATTTAGGTTAACTAGGACGGGAGAAGCATAATGAAGCATGGAGAGTAAGTGGGTTCTTGCTGTGGTAGTTTTACTATTGCAGGTCAGGTAGTTTTTGCATCTGTAAAGTGTGCCTAGTTTTTCGTGCACTTAGTTATGATACGAGCTATGTGTTTGTCAAATTTCATGTTTTGGTCAATGGTAACACCTAGTAGCTTGGTATGTGCAACTGGTGTGACATGGGTGTTGTCAGAGGTGGTAACTGTGAAAGGGGGAATGGGGTCTATAGCTCTGGATAGATTAAAGTGCATAAGCTGTTTTTTGGGGGGGTTGAGTATTAATTGGCAGTCAGCTAACCATTTTTCAACTGCAGTAAACAATTCTTGGGGTTTATTATGTAAAAGTTGGAGAGGGGGCACAGCAAATTATGGTAGAGTTGTTGGTGTATTGAACTAAGCTTGCATGAAGAGTGGCTTTATGAAGATTGTTTGCGAATAATGTGAAGAGCAGGGGGCAGAGTATAGATCCTTGAGGTATGCCTAGGGTGACTGGGGAAAGAGGGGATAGGCTGTCCTGCCACTTAACGGCCTGTTGTCAGTTAGAATGGTAGTCTTTGAACTATAGGAGTGCAGAGTTGTTCCGTTTAAGGTCTGACGGAACAGTCAGTAGTTTGTTGAGAGAGATTGTATCAAATGCTTTTGAGAGGTCTAAAGACAGTTGACACTAGATTACATGTGTTTCATTGTTTATTTACTTGATTGGTGAAACTGATACGGGCAATGGTGGTGGTGTGTCCAGGTCGAAAAACAGGTTGCGTTTTGGCTAGGAGATGTTAGAGAAGGGATTTTAATATTTGGAAATGTATGCATTTCTCAAGGATTTCTGAGTGGGGATAGTACGGCTACTGGCCAGTAGTTTGATAACTCTGTTGAGTTTCCACCCTTGTGCACAGGTATTATATGAGAGATTTTCCGGAGGGTTAGGACTTTTTGCTCGGAGACTTACCCATTTAGGATTACAGAGACAGGGTATGAGATAGCTTTGGCTGCAATATGGAGATATTTGGCTGCAATATGGAGATATTCTGATATTCTGCTGGGGGGTTATCAGCAGCTAGGGAGGTGGGTCTTAATTTGGACTGGTATCTTTGTATTGTACTAGTCTGGACTGGATGGAAGGAGAAATAGTTTTGGTCA
Organism: Protopterus annectens; assembly: GCF_019279795.1. Lineage (NCBI taxonomy): Eukaryota > Metazoa > Chordata > Ceratodontiformes > Protopteridae > Protopterus > Protopterus annectens. The sequence goes on along the minus strand of NC_056730.1, from coordinate 1,091,712,370 downwards.
AGTGAGGAGTTTGGTAAATGAGGGAGGGTGGTCTGTGGGGACTTAGTTGCTAATTTTAAAATGGAGCTGGTAAAATATTCATTGGATTGTGTGGCAATGTTACCTACAGGATGTGTCAATATTTGCGGTTGGGGTACCAGTTTTGCCTGGTGGGAGAATATTTAAAGGATGCCCAGAATTTGAGGATTTGCTTTGTGTTCTGTTTGTATACTAGAGTAGTGATTAATTTTATCTGTTCTTATTTGTTTTTCTTTACTTTTTTACTTGATTTCTTAAGTCAAGATATTGCCTATTAGTATTAGTTTTGTTGTTACGTCACATATCCCATGCCTTGTCCCTTTGTTTTAGTAGAAGTAGAGTACTCCTGGTGTGCCAGGGGGCAGAGCTGGACTTTGTTAGAATTGTTCTTGGTGGGGCAAGTTGATTAAGTATGTTCAAAAACAGGGAATTAAAATGGTCTACTGCCTTGTCTGGGGGTGGGGTCCAGTTGCAGTGGTTTAGTGCTATTAGGTCTTCTTTTCCAAAATGTATAGTGTATCATATGTGTTTGAGGGGGCTGTTTTTAGTTAGTTAGATTTGTTGTCTTGGCAGGAAAGTAGGGAGCGGGTCACTTACGGTGTCAGGTAATGTGCCATAGTATTGTGTCATGGATGGGCGATTAGTGAGGATCCAGTCTAAGATGGATTCCTTTTTGGTGGCTTTGTCAACCCTAGTTGGGTTGGATTATTTGAGTGAAACCATGTAGGTTTATAGAAGTAGTGGGGAGAAGTGAATTTATTAAAGTCCAGTCTATGCTGAAATCAACTATAACACTGTTTCATGGGGAAGGGAATATGATGCCCAGTGGGTTATGAATTTTAGTGCATTTATGTCGTCTCCAGGAGAGATGTACGAACCTAGTATGTTTAGTTGCTTTTGTTGGTGAAGTTTTACCTTTGCGAATAGGGTTTCAGCTTTGTTGAAAGCAGGGATGTTCATGCTAATAGGGTCGATTGTAAGGATGTTCTTGAAAAGAAGAGTGACACCGCTCCTGTTTTGGATATGTGGTCTTTTCTAAGTAGGTTGCATCCTGGTGGGAGTATTTCATTGTCTTTATGTGGTTTTAGCCATGTTTCAGTAAGGAGAATAATATATGGGGAATAAAAGGATAGGGTCGTGTGCAGTTCATCGATTTTGTTAAGCATACTTCTAATGTTGATGTTGAGAATTAAGAGGTCAATGGGCTGTTTAAGGGGAGTTGGGTCAAGTTTGGCCTGGTTTATGTATCTTGTGGAGTTTGTTGTGGGACTAGAGTTTGGATGTATATCTCCACTAAGCATCAGTTGTGAAGCAATAATCACAATGGACTGGAGATATCTAGAGATGTATAGGTAGTACTGTATGGGACTACGGCCTTTTGTACACTTATGTGGTATCCTAAATGGGGTTAGTTCTAAGGTACTGTGATTGCAGAGTGTGGAAGAGATATGAAGGATATGCATGGGGAAGAATATGATGCATCTGGGTGGGTAGTTTACTATGTAGATTGGGGGCAAGGTTATTTTGGTAGGAGGTGAGGTGCGTTAGTAGTGAGAGTTATAATATACAAGGCGTATAAGGAGTGCATTTTGAACTTGCTGGTATGAATGTGTGGAGGTGAAAAGGGGGGTTGGAGGTGAAAAGGGGGGTAGGATAGGTTAGTTTGGGGGGGGGGTAAAGGTTTTGCACTTTAAATTTCTCCAAATCTTTTGGGTTTCTAAAACAACTATGGGAATGGACCCCATTCCTAAGTCAAAGTACAATTAAAGTTCATGAAATCAGTATTGTTTCGATCTGATGTCAGCCAAAAGTGCTCTTCGCAGCACCCACAATGTGCACAGTAAAGACTCATTCTGCAGTTCGTATGGGGTTACATGGATTGATAACATATTTAAATACGATTGTAAATTCTTTTTTATAAGACACCTTGCTCCTACTACTATTGGAACTGTCTGGGTATCTTTCTTCCACATTGGTCTCGTTTCTGCCTGCAGATCCTGATATTTTGTGACCGTCTCTGTACGCAACACACTGTAGTCACTGGGTGTGGCAATTTCAATGATTAATGTTACTTTTGTCTTCTTTTCATGGACCAATATATCTGGTTTTCTAGGACCAATATATCTGGTTTTCTAGTATCTATCTTTTGAACTGTTGGTAATGGGTGATTCTATGTGATCTAAACATAATTTTCTATGATGCTTTGTGGTTCACGTTTCCAGTGTTTTTCAGCCACTTCAATACCATAAGGTTTGCACAATCCCCAGTGCAACAGTTTTGTCATATTACGCCTTTCAGTACACAGTCCTTCTGCCATATCACAACCAGCATGAGGTGTGCGATTGTTTCCAATTCAGTTTTACCAAACCTACATTTGGTCCGTTTCTCCCATATGTTCAATGGACTTTGTAAACCAGCGTGTACGTAGCTCACTATCTTGGGCCACCAATATTAACCTTTCGTCTCTTGGTTTGAATTCACCTCTCCTTAACCATTCCTGCATTCGTTCCTGATCAATATGAGGTTCTTCCAGAAGTTTTCTATACTTGCAACTACATTTATGCATTTCATACATTTCTTGCCTTCTCATCTGATCCTTCACCTTATATTCTTTCTTTTGTTTTTAAGCATACTCAGTTGTTGCCTGATTTTTATCTACTTTTGGTTTGATTTCCATCCCTGCTTGACGCCAATATGCTTCTGCTAGATTAAGCAGAGAAGTCATCTTAGATTTATTCTCCTCATGTTTCAAAACTTTCACTATGCTTGGGTCTTATGAGGTCAACAGATGTGTGGTGTCCCACAATTGCAGATCTACATGTGTAATCAATTTCAAGGAGGCCCATCCCTCCAGAACAGGGAATATATAATCTTGGTATTTACAGATTTCTATAAATCATTTGGTAAGCATGAAGCATTCTTTTTGTTTTCCTATCTAATCTATCCAAGATGTTTTGGGGCCAGTCAGTCACTCCAAAACTGTAAGTTAGGACAGGAAGAGCAAATTGGTTTATAGCTTGGCTTTTGTTCATAGATGTCAACGTTGTTTTTAGGATTAATTTGAGTCTTCTAAAAATAAATTCCTTACTAAATTTTATTCACATTTGTTCATGTTTTATTGTTTATCCATCATCAATTCCCAAATATTTATACAGCCCCTCTTGCTCAAGTTCTTTTATATCACATTCTTGTCCCAAAATAATGTTTTCCTGGTGCTGCAGTTTCAGTTAGAATTAGCAGATGTAGTTGTGGGTGTGAATCTGACCCTATAGTAATATTGGATAGATGGTTGCCTAGTTATTGTGGTCTATGTTCTTTGGGGTTTGATTAGGAGGAGAGGTCATGTCTGATTAGCAATAAATTAAATGAAAGAGGGAGTGGGTGAGAATGGGGGTAGGGTAGGGAAGCGAAGTGAGCCAGAAAAAGAAGATTTATAAGACAGAAAAAAAAAAAAACTACTATCAGCCAATCAGCCCTATCGGGAACCACTACCAAAGTTAAGCAATGGCCTGGAGGTGAAGTAAAAATGGGTTTTGAGCAAGAGGGAGAACTTTTACACTTTATAGTCAAGGGGAAGCCAGTGTCAGTTCAACTTAGAATCTTATTACTAGGACCTGCTATTCTTTAACCCTCTTTTCTTTGAAGCTAATCTGAGTACTGTAGAGAGGAGCTAGGTGAGAGAAAAAAAGTTAGGCTAGAGCTGAGTGTGGGGGATAATGAGACCCAATTAGTGTGCTTGCTGTGGTCCTGTTACAAGCAACATAAATATCATGTACTATTAATGTAGAAATCAGTAAATTACAGTGGACATATGTTTAACTGTTTGCAGGTTTGAGTGTCCTTTTAAAAAAAATTTCAGACCTCGATGAACCGGGGAGGGGGGGAGAAGGAAGTCTTGTTCCACAGACAGGTAGCTGTTAAATAAAGAGAATAAAATGTATAGTATTAAGGCTGAAAATACAGAGCGGCTAACATTTAGAAGAGGTATTGGGAAAATAGTCAAGGAGAGCTGGGTGGTGGTCATGAAAAAGGAAAAAGGATTAGTAACAGAGCAGAGACACAGGAAGATAGGACATGGATTAGGAATATTACAGATTAGTTACACTAGGATTATGGAGACTGAAAACAGGGGGCCACTATTGTAGAGATAGACAGTATTGGGGACTTCTACTGGGCTTAGTCGAGCTGCACTAGAGGCAACCAGTGAGTAGCAGTGATACCAAGCACCTTACTATTTGTGCCCATATGCCCAAAGTGGCGACCAGACATCAGTCCACGAAGCACCTTAGCAACTTAAACAATTAAAGCAAGGTAAAGTCGAGCTATACTTCAGTTGTGCTGTTAATTCTGCTCATTCTATACAAGTTAGCAAACATTAAACTAAATCAACCACATTCATAACAGGATTGACCAGTAGAAATATGTTACATAAACAAAAGTCAACAGCGGGTTTATATCACATAATCGAAACTCAGAACATCGAACTTGCAATTATGCAAATATTCACATAATCAAATACTGTATTGTGGGGGACTGTGCCCCCCCTCACCCCCCGCTAAACATATATTCCTACTCCAAGGTCACACTACAGTGAGGAAAGGGCAAAATTCCCGATCTGCACTGTAGTGAGACATAAATCCAGGCACTTCGATTGTGTGAAAATTCGCACATTTGTGCATTCGATATTCTGAGTTTCGATTATGTGATATAAACACCTTAACAACAAACTGATGTGGACATTAAAAAGTGGGCAATTTTAAGCAGCAGTCAAGGGAGAGATTAACACCTGAAAATAACCTTAGTGCTTTGCTGTCAGTGGACCACAGTCTCCTTTAAGAGCCCTTTCTGTGCATCCACAACATATAGCAGCTAAAAACACATTTCAGCCCAGACTAGTTCAGTGAGTGATTCTGGGCAAATCACAACGGTAGTGTACAAGAGCCAGAATGATGTGATATGCTGCTGCAGTACAGGCGACTACAGTTTATCAAATCGTACCAGAGAAAATAGTATAGCGTTACCACTTAAGTGTGTTCTAAGTTACAATATGCATTTGAGGCAGACCACAGTCTGGGGAGGAATACATTGCAACTATGTTGTAGCATACATATTACAGTTAAGAGATGGCCGATTAACAAAACAGCCTAAAATGTACACTTTTAGCCTAATATTAAGAATGAGGAACACAGGATAACAGCTTATGTAGCTTACTTGGCGAGCACACTAAATTGTAGAGGGTCTGGGCCTGCGATGGGTCTGCTGTAGGGAGAAAATTAAAACTGAAGATGGCACCTGTAACATACAGGATGCCAAGTAAGTTTGGGGGGAGGGATTAGGAAGAAACAGGAAAGACAGTAGGTGAGAGTAAAGAATGTATAGGAGAAGGTGAGATACTGTAGAAGGGGCAGAGCCTGGATAAAAAGATTGTCAAGACAGAAAAAAAAAGTATCGGGAACCACTACTGAAGATAAGCAATGGCCTGGAGGTGAAGTAAAAATGTGTGTGTGGGTATTTAGCAAGAAGGAGAGCTTGTACAATCTATAGTCAAGGGGATGGCAGTGTCCGTTTAACTTAGAATCTTATTACTAGGACCGGCTAATACTTTAACCCTCTTTTCTTTGATGTTAATTCAAACACTGTAGAGAGGAGCTAGGTGGGAGAAAAAAGTTAGGCTAGTGCAGAGAGTGGGGGGAGGCAGATAATGAAACTCAGTTTAGTGTGCTCGCCTTGGTCCTGTTACAAGCAACATAACTATCAGGTACTATTATTGTAGAAATCAGTAACAGTAATAGGAGTTCCGCTGTGGCGACCCCTAACCGGGGAAAAGCAGAAAGGCACAACAGCTGAACTTTTCACGGGTTTCAGAATGACCTTTACTGTCCTATAAATAAAACTTTCAGACCTCAATGAACTGGAGAGGGGTGGGAGAAGATGAATTGTTACACAGACAGGTAGGTTGAACTGTCTGCGGGTTTCAGAGTGACCTTTTACTTTCCTTTGTGCTTTCAGTTTAGTATTACCTGGCCATATTCTACAAATTTGAAACCTGAAAAATAAAATATGCTTAAAAGCAAAGGTCTTCACTATAGACTTTTACAAAACCTTAGAAATCTATGACCTTTTAGCTGTTATATCAGAATGGAGTGGTACAGGCAGATGTATGGCAACATTAACAAGACAGAAACAAGCCATTCAGCACTTGGTGAAACGGCTTCAAGTTTTATATCTTACTGTAAAACTACCAAGGACCTGGGGTGAGTAATGACTCATGCCATCTCACCTTTGCCAAATACCATGCATCATTCCAGAGCCATGACAGAGTGATAAAGACAAGACTATGGCTAAGGTGGACCCAGGTTCAATTAGTGGCACTGATGTCTGAAGCATTAGCGGGGAGGGATGGTGTGCACTTGGGCATTTTTATGGTTAATCCTTGCCAGAGGATGGGACGCAAAGAGACAACAGTCATTACAGTGCAACAGGCAGGGGACACTAACAAGTCACAGCATATGAAGGACAATATGCTAACATCCCTATGTGTTCAGCGGGTACTCACTGTGGGCAAAGAGGAAATTCTTAAGGGCATAAAAGAAATATACTCCTTAGCAGCAAAATGACAACACCAGAGGCCTTAACTTCCTCATCAGCCCCTGAGGAGATTCAGGTAGAGACTAGGGGAGGCTGCATGTGGGTCTGGTAGACCCTGTGAACGAGCAGAGGTGATGGCAGCAACCAATAATCAACTATGAAGACAGGAAAATATTGAACATTAGTATCCTTCAAATTATCTCCATTTTGAATTGCAGATTACGTAGAACTGTTAGGTGTGGTTCAGCAATCTCAGACCAATTCAAATTAAAGGAGCACAGTCCCCATAATATGGGGCAACTCAGTTACCTCATTTTCACAAAAGAAGTCTTGCTAACAACCAAGATGTTTTTGAGGTAGGCATTACGAGGGGCAGACATTTTTTGACAGAATGAAGTGGGACTTTCTACAAAGCACATACCTGATTTAGAGTTTACTAAAACCTTTCATCAATATGAAAGTCCCATCTCAGAAATGGAAGTGGTAAAAACAGCAAGATTTCCTGGGGAGGAAAAGATGATTTCATTTATAGAAAGACATTCAAGTATGGGTATGATTTATTTGCATCCCTTATCAAAGGCTCATAGGTAGGTACTAGGCTATTGGCCCTAGGGCCTACACAAGCCTAGCCAAACAGGTACCCTGGCTTTTGCCACCCAAGAAAATTATTTTCCTGTGCCCCTGTCAAGCAGAACCACAGAAGTGATCCCCGGGGTGAATTTCCTATTACCCATCCAATCATCAAGATTTTTCTTGAAGAGTGCTAATGAGGAGCTCTGTTTGACATAGATAGGTAGTCTGTTCCAGAGTATGGGAAGTCTCTGGGACAGGAATCTATCCCTCCAGCATGTTCTGTTTATTGTGGTGACAAGGTTTAGGTCCCTAGAGCATGTAGCTCAGCGTGACTGGGATTTCTTTAAGTGGAGCATGTCCAATAGCTCTGGGTTTGACAGATCTCTTCCCTACCACTCCATGGAACTTAATTCAACCTATATACCCCAGTCAAATTGTTTCCACATCTAGCATACTGCCACAATCTGCAAACATATCTTTCGGATGCTACATTCTATTTCATTGCCGGTATCCACCTGTATGCTCAAGTTCACACAAATACGGGAATGTAAATATGTGGGAGTTGTGCGCTCATGTATTATGTGTGGGTAGGTGTGTAAGCCTGCAGCAATATTTTATTCAGCCATTTTTTAGCTTGATGTGCATAGACTTTTTAATATTAATTCCTATTATGTAAGCCTAATGCATTACTGTACTACTGATATTAACATATGCCATTTCATGTTTTACATATACTTTTTTGTTTTAATGTATACTAGTTTAATCTTGGAGTTCTCACCGGGCCTCTACTGAAAATGGACATGTGTCCAGTTAGACTAGCCGGGTCAACAAATGTAAAATAAATAAAAAAAAAAAAAAAAAAAGCTTTGTATGTTAGGCAGAGCTCGCCTCCGAGTAGACGATATGTGACTGGGTAAAGCTGGAGTTTTTTTTCAGTCGGTCTGTGTAGGGCATCTGTTTGAGGCCAGAAATCCTCTTTGTGAGGTATTTCTGCAGCCTTTCCAGTTGTAGAGGTCTTGTGAGGTACATACTAAAAGGGGCGCTGTACTCTATAATGGGTCTAATGAATGACGAGTAGAGGGGAACAAGGACCTCTTTTTTTCTGGATGAGAAACCTTATATGATGAGGTGTGCCACGTAGAAGGATTTCCTGACCACTGTGTAGATGTGATTATCAAAGGAGAGACTACTGGCCACCTGTGTCCCAAGGTCTCAAACTTTTGGTGTTAAGTAGACTACCGCCTATGTGGTAGTTCATGGGTACAGAGTTTTCACAAAAGGGGATGACAATGCACTTTTTGGCATTGAGCTTGAGAACATGGCTTTGACACCAGGCATCTGTCTCAGTGAGGCCCTTAAGAAGGGATGTCCACACCGTTGGGAGTTTCGATTACGGCTCCTAGTTTGCAGTCATCTGCGAATTTAGTTAGCCAAAGACATTCTGTGTTTGGTATCTACTTCTCTGAAGTACAGGCTAACAGGAGAGGACCCAGGGCTGAACCCTGTGGTACTCCACATGTATTAGGTCTGATATGGAGTCTGCTACTTTCACAGTGCGGGTTCCGTCAGTAAACCAGCTGGCAACCCATCTTGTGACATACGGATTTATACCTAGTTTATAGGTTCAGAGGTAGGTACTAGACTACCGGCCCAAAGGCCTACGTAAGCCTAGCCAAAAAGTTCCCTGGCTTACGCCAACCAAGAAAGTTATTTTCCTGTGCCACTGTCTAGCAGAGACACAGAAGTGATTCCTGGGGTATATTTCTCATTTCCCATCCACTCATCAAGATTTTTCTTCAAGAGTGCTAATGAAGAACTTTGCTTGACATAGATGGGTAGCCTGTTCTACAGTATGGGAAGTCTCTGGGACAGGAATCAATCCCTCCAGCATGTCCGGTTTGTTGTGGTGACAAGGTTTAGGTCCCTAAAGCGTGTAGCTCAGAGGGATTGGGATTTCTTTAGTTGTAGCATGTCCAACAGCTCTGGGTCTGACATAGCTTTATATGTTAGGCAGAGATCACCTCTGAGTAGGCGATATGCTACGGAGTAAAGTTGGAGTTTTTTGAGACGGCCAGTTTAGGGCATTTGTTTGAGGCCAGTAAGCCTCTTTGTGAGGTACTTCTGTGGCCTTTCCAGCTGCTGCAGATGTCTTGTTAGGTAAATTCCAAAAGGGGCATTGTACTCTATAATGGGTCTAATGAGTGTCGAGTAGGAGGGAACAATGAGTTTTTTTTTCCTGGATGAGAACCCTTTTGACATATATATATTACGAGGGCCTGGGGACCGTTTGTATGACTATAGTGGTTGTATATACAGACTTTCTTTACTACTTGCAGTACGCAGTTTCTACAAAATAGTCGCCAAAGTGATAGGCGATTTTCGACTTCATTTGGACTATGTAATATCAGCAGAAATATTATTACTTTCTCGGTGGATTTTTTCTAAACACAGTGAGTTTTGGCAATTAAAGATTATTCATGAAGGGCACGTATTATAGTGAACGATGACACAGAGCATCAGGGGTTCAATCGGGACCATCACATACGTGTGTCTACAATAACATTTGGATTATTACCATAACGGACAGAACTAATTGACTGTGTTTTTGGTAACATATGTCCACAAGATTAAACAGCTGTTTTGCAAAGTAGTATTTTGTCAGTAACAGTGGTCTAAACGAGAGTGGCAATATAGAAATTGTTTATCAGCCCAACATGGCACAAGGTACGGATTTTTTAAATTACATTAAAAGCCTAACGGCAGATAAAGATGACAGTGCATGTTTTGTAGGAGCTAGTATTAATAACATAGCTCCTTCAGCCTCTGCAAGTAAACCAGCAGGAGCTGCAAAAAAAATAAATTTTATTTAACTTTTTTTTAACTGAAAAGGGGCCCCAAACCGGGTTTGGGAAACCAAAGG